>NC_066531.1:495399-512899 GCF_024679095.1 Eriocheir sinensis
CCCGCGCTCCAACCGTCAGCCGCACACGTCGCTGCAAACCTCAAACTTATCGTCATTCATCAAAAACTCAAAAAAAAAAAAGAACAATATTTTCACAAGCACGAGTGTTGGGGACAGGTGACGCTGATGCTCCGGGCAGGTGCTCCCTCCTCCTCCCTCCCTCCTCCTCCATGTTCTCTCTTTCCTTTCCGTTTCCTGTTAATGCACTTCCTTATTCTTCCTCCTTTATTGTGTCCCCTCTTTATTCTTTTCTCCATCTCCTCTTTGCATCATCTTGGTCATCAAATCTCCTTCTTTACTTAGGTCACTTTCGCTTCTCACATCAGCTATTTCTAAACGTCAAAGAGGGGATCAGTCGGGTTCTAATGAGTGTTTCTTTAGGTTCACGGTACAGAAGAAAGGTCAAACTACCACCAGGGTCATAAAACTACTCCTGGAAATGCCCACAACTCCTAGGAAAGCCTTGTCAAATGAGTGTTTCTTTAGGTTCACGGTACAGAAGAAGGGTCAAACTACCACCAGGGTCATAAAACTACTCCTGGAAATGCCCCAAACTCCTAGGAAAGCCTTGTCAACTAGATGAACTTATGTGACGAAATGTTTAGTAAGTCTCTCTCTCTCTCTCTCTCTCTCTCTCTCTCTCTCTCTCTCTCTCTCTCTCTCTCTCTCTCTCTCTCTCTCTCTCTCTCTCTCTCTCTCTCTCTCTCTCTCTCTCTCTCTCTCTCTCTCTCTCTCTCTCTCTCTCTCTCTCTCTCTCTCTCTCTCTCTCTCTCTCTCTCTCTCTCTCTCTCTCTCTCTCTCTCTCTCTCTCTCTCTCTCTCTCTCTCTCTCTCTCTCTCTCTCTCTCTCTCTCTCTCTCTCCCCACCTTTTTTTTCTCTACAGCCTGCCTCTCCTCCCTACTCCTTCCTCTTATTCCCTCACTCTTAACCCTCCCCCCCTAAGCTCTCTTCTGCCTCGATCTCTCCCTTCTGTCTTTTCCTTCCCTATCATACCTATATCCAATCTCTCGCAATCGTCCTTCTTCCTTTACCTCTACGTCCATACTGCTTGCTGCCACTCGATACTTCGGCTTCTTTTCCCTTTACTTCCCTTTCCACATCCCTCCTTAAATCTCATGTTTGGCTCTCTGTTCCTCGACCTTCAGCACCTTATGATTATCTTATCTTCTTCAGTTTCATTATCAGTTCTTCTTCTCCCTCTGTTAATGAGTAGGAGCCTCAGGTGCGTGGGGGTTCCACAAATACATCCCATTGGACAGAAGAGTCAAAGGCTTTTTCATCTCATCAACTCCCTCTCTCTTACAGACAATCTTTACCTCTTGAATTGCGCAGCATGCAGTCTATCTTCTATCGATATTTTCACGCTAACTGCTCTTATTTTTTTCTTTTACAACAAAGGAGACAGCTCAAGGGCACAAAAAAAGGAAACAGTAATAAAAAAAAGCACGCTACTCGCTGCTCCTAAAAAAAAAAATCAAAAGAGGTGGCCGAAAGAGGTCAATTTCGGGAGGAGAGGTGTCCTGATACCCTCCTCTTGAAAGAGTTCAAGTCGTAGGCAGGAGGAAATACAGATGAAGGAAGATTGTTCCAGAGTTTACCAGCGTGAGGGATGAAAGAGTGAAGATGCAGGTTAACTCTTGCATAAGGGGTTTGGACAGTATAGGGATGAGCATGAGTAGAAAGTCGTGTGCAGCGGGGCCACGGGAAGGGGGGAGGCATGCAGTTAGCAAGTTCGGAAGAGCAGTCAGCATGAAAATAGCGATAGAAGATAGAAAGGGAGGCAACATCGCGACGGAATTTAAGAGGTTGAAGACTATCGGTAGGAAGAGAAGAGATGATGAGACGAAGAGCCTTAGACTCCACTCTGTCCAAAAGAGCTGTGTGAGTGGAGCCCCCCCACACGTGAGATGTATACTCCATACGAGGGCGGACAAGGCCCCTGTATATGGATAGCAACTGTGCCGGGGAGAAGAACTGGCGGACACTTCCTGTATAACTCCATCCCACTCGCCGCACCAATGCCCATGTCTTTCTACTCTAGCTCATCACTATACTATATAAATCCCCCATGTAAAAGTTAACTAGTATAGTTTCTTCAATCTGTCAACTATTTAGCTGGTAAGAGAGTATTAAGGCTTTTCTCTAACCGATTTTGACCCTCTCTTTTGGCCCCCAAGAACACATATTTGACAAGGCTTTCGTAGGAGTTGTAGGCATTTCCAGGAGTAATTGTATGACCCTGGTGGTAGTTTGACCCTTCTTCTGTACCATGAACCTGAAGAGACACTCATTAGAACCCGACTGACCCCCTCTTTGACCTTTAGAAATAGCTGATGTGTGAAGCGAATGTGTCTTATAATACCAATCTATGTAACTAATCATCATTCTACTTATCCATATATTTATCCATCTTTCTATCTGTATATATCCGTATCTACCAGCCTATCTTGATCTAATATATCAACTTGTTAATTATCTATCTATAAGTCTACCAACCTCTCTATCTATATTACTTTTATACCATCTATGTATGCATAAACGTATCTACCTTCCTGCCTATACCACGTAAGAGAGATAAACAAAGATATAAGTTAATGGAGAGCTTTCTGTGAAGGTTGAACACAATGTAAGTCTTACCAAGTACAATATTGTCTTCTCTAATCAAGGGAGTATACTGAAATTAATTCGTTTACGTTTGTAGGAACATGCACGCAATATATCAGAGTGGATGCGAGCAGGTGCGCTTTTTGCGGTAAATTAAACACAGCCACAGTGAGGTAATCGTGTAAGCATATGAAGGGAAAAAGGCTTTGCCAGGTGAAAGCTCTGAAAGGCGGGTCGGAGGTTGTTGTGGTTTCGCTGGCTCAGTTATCACGCGGGTAAATATTTAGACGGGTCGTTTTTTTCCTCGGGCCCACGATAAGGAGCGGTGCCAAAGTATATAAAGACCACCCGGTTAACATGTAGGCGGCGAGGTGCTTCCCCTACAGGAGGGCCATCCCTTACATGTTCTAATCTTGTAAATACTGTCTTGGAGTGTGTGTGTGTGTGTGTGTGTGTGTGTGTGTGTGTGTGAGAGAGAGAGAGAGAGAGAGAGAGAGAGAGAGAGAGAGAGAGAGAGAGAGAGAGAGAGAGAGAGAGAGAGAGAGAGAGAGAGAGAGAGAGAGAGAGAGAGAGAGAGAATTTTTAATTCCCTTGGTACATACGTGCAATACTGCGCCGTGCAGTAATTGCTTCATCAAATAAGATAGTAAACGCTTTATGATTCAGTAAGCGAGGCTACATCTGTTTTCCCCTTTGTACAAACTCTCTCTCTCTCTCTCTCTCTCTCTCTCTCTCTCTCTCTCTCTCTCTCTCTCTCTCTCTCTCTCTCTCTCTCTCACACACCCACACACACACACACACACACACACACACACACACACACACACACACACACAAAGGCGTCACGCAGGACAGGTATAAGCGGCTTGACTCACTAACCTGTCTCGCTGCATTTGACCAGGTGAGTGGCAGGTGACACGGTGCAATGTAAATCTCAAGCCATCACCACTTGAAATGTCACAAGTAATTAACAGGTGAGGGCCTGGCACGGGCTGTCTTTACTATTTAACACCCACCGCTAGATACATGAACGAAGAGGCACCAAGGCACGCACACTAATCTAGACTCTAAACTCAAAGACAAGACGAGTAGGAAAATCGACGAAAATTAAAAAATAAAGAAAAAATGAGGAAAATTTGAGCTATAGCGCATGGATTCATTTTGCAACCACGAAAAAGCTGGGGAATAGCAAACTAACAGGCATGACAGGTTATCTATATGTATGCAAGTCACCACCTGACATTGTGAGTTTCAGGCGTTTCAGGCGGGGAGGCGGTGACTGAATGGATAGCGTGATGGCGCCGCGTTCAGGACGACGCGAGTTCAATCCCCGCCCGGTGCCACCAAGCTGGGATTTTTCAGCCGCCGCCAAGTGGCTGAAAACTACCCACATGCTGTCCAGAAGACCACCTATCAACCCGGACTCTAGATTCTAGGATTAGAGATGACCCCCGGGAGGGCAGCATGACCCAATGCAAGATGGCGCCACTATAAACACTTGCCTGCGCCAGAGCGGACTGGGCCGACCATCAGGCTCCACCGGGAAGAAGCCTACCGGCGCAATAGGCCACGACGAAAAATAAATAAATAAATCTTGGCATTTTTCGTTCTCTGGTGCGTATGTTGTTAGAAGCGTTGAAGAAGTCACGTTTATGTTGGACAGAGACTAAGGAGAAATACGAGGCTGAGTGTGTCGAAGCTGATACTATTAGAAACGAAAGAAAGTTAAAACGGATTATGTTACCTTTCCGAGATGTAGGTCAAGTACTACAGCCGGTGGTAATAACAGCACTAAATGAGGCCAAAGAAAATGTCACGATGGAGTTTTGTCGCGCTCCCGGAAGCAGGTCAAGTATTACCGACGAAAGGAATAAAGTTGGAAAGTTTCGTTTAGTCGGCGCAACATCTGTGGTCATATGCCGAAGAGAGACAGGAGGGGGAAGGAATTATAGGGGAAGGGAACAGACCCCAGGAGACGGGACAAAACCCCCGATTAATACCTGGTACCCATTCATTGTTGGGTGGACAGGGGCGTAGGGTATCGGAAAAGCCGCCCAAATTTTTCCACTCCGCCCGGGAATCGAACCCAGGCTCTCTCGGTTGTAAGCCGAGTGTGCTAACCACTGCACCACGAAGAACCAGCGAAGGGAATAACAGCCTGGTAATGTGTGAGTGATAGCGTTCCGGAAAGGAAGCACATAAAGGGAAAAAAATAAGCCATTAAGTTTTAGATCAGAGAGCGTGCAGCGTATAGTGTTGCGTACCTTGTGTGTGACGGCAACACTGATTAGGCGAAGGAAAGATAAGTGTATGATGGGTGAGGACAGAGAGATGGAAACCCCTCACCATACAAGTTGGAAAGTTTCGTTTAGTCGGCGCAACATCTGTGGTCATATGCCGGAGAGAGACAGGAGGGGGAAGGAATTATAGGAGAAAGGAACAGATCCCAGGAGACGGGACACAACCCCGATTAATACCTGGTACCCATTCATTGCTGGGTGGACAGGGGCGTAGGGTATCGGAAAAGCCGCCGAAATTTTTCCACTCCGCCCGGGAATCGAACCCGGGCTCTTTCGATTGTGAGCCGAGTGTGCTAACCACTGCACCACGAAGCTCCCTCCTCACCCTACAAACAATGGGTGTGTGTTTCTTGCATTTTTTATGACTTTTCCGTTCCTTTGCCTCCATGCGGATATAACGATTAACGGCTGTTTGTTTCTTAGTAATTTATTGATGCATAACATTTCGTCCCCAAAGTTCACTTATTTGACAAGGCTTTCCTAGGAGTTTGGGGCATTTCCAGAAGTAGTTTTATGACCCTGGTGGTAGTCTGACCCTTCTTCTGTACCGTGAACCTGAAGAACCACTCATTAGAACCCGACTGATCCTCTCTTTGACCTTTAGAAATAGTTGATGTGAAAAGCGAAAGTGTCTTTTAATACCAACCTATAAGTGCATACGGATTTTCAAGCAAAGAAACATACAAATACTTACATACACACACACACACACACACACACACACACACACACACACACACACACACACACACACACACACACACACACACACACACACACACACACACACACACACACACACACACTCACACACACACACTCACACACACACACACACACGTTATCTCCCCCTCGGAGCCGTCATCCCCTAAGGGTACCGTGGAGACTCCATTCTCGTTCTGCAAGGAAAAAGTAAACCTTGAGCCCATTACACTATTCACGTGTGTTTTACCGTCACCACCGCCACCAGGAGCAGCGACACCACCGCCGCCACTATCAAATGTGTGTCGGGCACCCAAAGTGGTGGTAAATACCGTGAAAATGAAAACTAAAGAGAACGCTCGCCGGTTATCAGGCAAGGGGGGGGCATATTTTTGTTCATTATCTTAATGTTACGTACCCAGGGGTGCAAGATACTTCCGTGCCTACTTTTTATGTAAATTCTACGAACATTTCTATGGATATTTTTGTATTATATATGCTTGGCTTCGCTGTTTAGCTATTCATTAATTCATGACTATAGCCTGGTTCAGAAGTGACCTGGCAGCAGCAACAATCGGTCATGTGGGAGGGGGTGGGCGGTGGCCGAGTGGTAGCGTGCTGGGCCCACATTCACCGCGTGATGGACGACGCGGGTTCGAATCCCCACGCTACCACCTCGGATTTTTCAGTCACCGCCGAGTGGCTTAAAACTACCCACAT
The DNA here is from genome assembly GCF_024679095.1 of Eriocheir sinensis. NCBI lineage: Eukaryota > Metazoa > Arthropoda > Malacostraca > Decapoda > Varunidae > Eriocheir > Eriocheir sinensis. The sequence goes on from NC_066531.1 coordinate 501,726, forward strand.
GCTGTCCTGAAGACCACCCATCAACCCGGACTCTAAAAGAAAACGTCCAAGTGAATCAAGAAGGAGTTCCGGGGGGCAGCATGAGCCAAGAGAAGATGGCGCCACTATAAACACTTGCCTGCGCCATGACGGGTTGGGGCCGACTTCCATCCAGGCCCCTCAAGAGAACCTACCGGCGCTACAGGCGTACACGTAAAAAAAAGAAAAAAAAAGGGCCCTGCCTACATCTTCCCATCCTGCTCCAGCAAAGATTTTAATTAAACTCTCTCTCCATCTGATTCTCGTTCCTCCTTGATTGTTAATACAAATCCTTGGTTGAGACAGTTACTGTGGCTGTTCAACTGTTATCACTTTTGCGTACGTGACCTTAATCATGTACATCGAACCATCATTAGAGTATTTTCAACTTTTGTCTCTCCTCCAATATATATTGCTCGATTCATTTCATGCGTTACCTAACATTTCTTTCCATCCCTCTACATGCGTACAAACTGGCTCCAAGTCAGGACAAGTATAAAGCACTATAAAAGTCAGTGTATTTTATGTTTACTGTATTGTCTTAGATATATAATAAGCCTTGCAACAACAACCTCGGACTCGTTAGGAGGCGAAAAAAGAGCGTGTCAATCTCTACCACAAGAAATATCTTATAATATGACGTTGTGGCTCGGCTTTCGTTGTAAATGGTTTACGCTTTTTGGCTCCCATTTGTTGAGGGTGGGGTTCAACAACCTTTTGAAATATTTTTGTTTCGTTCTGACAATTCTTTTTTTGTGAAGTATTTGAATTTTTTCATGTCGTTCTTTGATCACGGTGTTTTAATTCTTATGTATCAGTTTTCTGTACCTGTTCCTCTCGCCCACACAAACTTGCCATTTTTCACATCGACTTTCATGCATGCGCCGCGTTCCCTTGAAATCGACAAATATGTTTTGTGCATGTGCGCCAACATGTAAATGTGTGTGTGTGTGTGTGTGTGTGTGTGTGTGTGAGAGTATGCGTGTGTGCGTGCATTGCGAGGACACTGAAATTCATGTGTGTTGCAGCAGCAGTTGGATTTGCAAAACAAAAGCCAACATTTTCCTTTTTGATCTGTATGACAGTAAATATACATAAAGGGAAAAGGTGCAGATGTTTGCAAGCGTGTGCTTTGGACTGTGTGGACATGAGAGGGGGATTGTTAAGGTGTTTGCATGCGAGTGTGTGTGTGTGTGTGTGTGTGTGTGTGTGTGTGTGTGTGTGTGTGTGTGTGTGTGTGTGTGTGTGTGTGTGTGTGTGAGAGAAAAAAAAATGTTGTTACTTACTGGTTATGGCGCAGTGTTACCAGAAAAGTGGCAGCAAATCCTATTGTGTGGCGGGGAGGGGGGGGGGGAGTTTGCATGGATTAGAGGACTCAATATGTGTGGTATTTTAGATATAGAATTACGGAAAGGATGCGGCTCAGGAGCAACAAAAAGAGTACAAAAATGTTGCTACTTACTGGTTATGGCGCAGTGTTACCACAGAAGTGGCAGCAAAACGTAAAGAGTAGCCAAAAGAAAGGTCAATTTCGGGTGGAGAGGTGTCTTGCATGGATTAGAGGACTCAATATGTGTGGTGTTTTAGATATAGAATTACGGATTCTTCATTTTTTTTTTTTTTTACATCAAAGGATGCAGCTCAAGGGCAACAAAAAGAGTACAAAAAAAAAGCCCGCTACTCGCCGCTCCCACAAAAGTAAAGAGTAGCCAAAAGAGAGGTCAATTTCGGGTGGAGAGGTGTCTTGATATACTCTTCTTGAAAGAGCTCAAGTCACAGGCAGGAGGAAATACAGACGAAGGAAGACCAGAGTTTACCAGGGAAGGGGATGAAATAATGGAGATGCTGGCTAACTCTTGCATAAGGGGTTTGAACAGCGCGCACACACACACACACACACATATACACAAACACACACAAGCACGCATGCACGATTGTCTTGCTCAGGCCGGAAGGCTTTTTAACTGCACACAATTACTGTCTCTTAATTAACCCGGTAGCTGCGGGGGTTATGTTTCTTAGGTTAGGTTAGGTTAGGTTAGGTTAGGTTACGTTAGGTTAGGTTAGGTTAAAGGCCCCTTTAAGTTAAATAATGAGAAAGAATCATCACTCACGCAAACCATTTCATAATATATATCAACGCATGTGTGATCAGTTTATGCATCATCTATTTTGGGGGGTTTATATCATGGCAGATATTTGGCCCGTCGCTGGTACACGGTAAAGCCACAAATTTGGCCAGACTTAAACAGTCTCAGAATCTTAATATTTTTTGGATTCTTAGCTATTTTCAGATTCTTAGATATTCTTAGATATTCCCAGATTCTTAGATATTCTTAGATATTCCCAGATTCTTAGATATTCTTAGATATTCCCAGATTCTTAGACATTCCCAGATTCTTAGATATTCTTAGCTATTCTCAGATTCTTAGATATTCTTAGATATTCCCAGATTCTTAGATATTCTTAGATATTCCCAGATTCTTAGATATTCTTAGCTATTCTCAGATTCTTAGATATTCTTAGATATTCCCAGATTCTTAGATATTCTTAGATATTCCCAGATTCTTAGATATTCTTAGCTATTCTCAGATTCTTAGATATTCTTAGATATTCCCCGATTCTTAGATTCCTAGATACTTTGATATTCTTAGATTCTTAGATATTCTTAGGTTCTTAGATTCTTAGATCCTTTTTCATAGATATTCTTGGATCTTGGATAGTCTGAGCTTCTTAGATTATTCTTAGACATTTTTGGTTTTCTTTTTTTATTATTATTTTTTTTTTTTTTAGACTGTGCTCTCCTAGCATTGCCCGTGGATCGGCTAACGAGCAATAAATCTCTCTCTCCGGGAGGTTATGATTAGTATGAAGCAATTATGAGCCTGTGATCAGATCGTGTTTTTTTTTGTTTGTTATTTTACAACAAAGGAGACAGCTCAAGGGTACAAAAAAAGGAAACAACAATAAAAAGGCCCGCTACTCGCTGCTCCTACATAAAAGAATCAAAAGAGGTGGCCGAAAGAGAGGAGAGGTTGCACACACACACACACACACACACACACACACACACACACACACACACACACACACACACACACACACACACACACAATGTCTGCCTTTCTCCCACCCTCCCCTTCACCTCGGCTACCCAGAAAGCGTGGCGCTAGAAACAGACCCGGAAACCCCCCATAATGTATTCCGTGACGTCCCTGGCAGCTCGCACCACGAATGTTTGTGCACCTGAATAATTTGGCGTCCAAAAAGAGACGGGGCGTGGATAGGAAAGGGAAGGTTGGAGGGTTGGAGCCATCGCTGAGAACAGGAGCTTACATGGACAGGGCGCTTGTGAGGGGACTGGAAAAGCAGAGGAAGGCCATCCAGTTCATGCATATGGGCTTATGGTATGACTATCTGAGCAAGAAGATAATTTAAAAAGCAATTTCCGCAATAGTCCAACGAAAACTATGACCGAATACAATACCAAAAGATATGATGAAATATGTTACCAAAAACGAGCGTCGAGGTTCAGGAATTGAGAAGCTAAAAACCCAAAACAAAAGTGAATCTGCAAGAAGCTCATCAAGGGAGACGAGCTACCCTTATTCCCCACATACATAATCATTCTCTGAGAGCACAGGGATGAAACTCACTCCTCACAAACCGAGCTGGCACAAATCCACGTTTCGGATCACGCTTAACAATGCAGAGCGGCTGAGACTTCCACCGTGGAGGAGAAAATGTACATACTCAGTACACGCTAAATAGGGAGTAACCTCTTAGCTAGACTTAACCCGGTAGCAGCAGGGACCATGTTTCTTAATGGTCCCTCTAAGCGAGAAAAATGAGAAAAAATCATCACTCTCACAAACCATTTCATAATATATATCAAAGCATTTGTGATCAGTTTATGTATCATCTATTTTGGGGGGTTTATATCATGGCACAAATTGGCCCGTCGCTGCTACACGGTAAAGCCACAAATTTGGCCCGTCGCTGCTACACGGTAAAGCCACAAATTTGGCCCGTCGCTGCTACCGGGTTAAAAAGAAAACTTATGCCTTTTTCAATACACTATATTTGTTTCCACCTTCCCTTGAATCCCCACGCAAAATCGCCGGAGGAAAGCATGTTAAGGGGCTCTTATTACACTGAGCAAATTTTCCGTGGATCTTCAGTCAAACCACGATTTCTGCTGGCGTGGTTTTCATTTGTTTATTGTTATTGCTGATGATGATGATGGTGAGTAATACCGTCGTCCTTCAGTGAAATCTACCGTAGCTTTGGAAGATCGTGGACACGTCAGAACACCACGGAAATATAAGAACCACGCCAGCGGAAGTCGTGGTTTGACTTAAAGATCCACGGAAAATTTGCCCAGTGTAATAGCCCCTTAAAACAAGTATGTCTGTGAAAGGCAGCGTGATGTGGGGCACGGAAGACAGGCATGTGACGTGGAGCAGGAAAGAATGAGTCCTTCATCATGGAGGGGATATGGGTGTGATCCACGAATGAAGAAACGTACTTCTGAGTAGGAAACAAGATATATAACGCAGAGGATGGGGTGAGAGTGCCTCCATCTGACATAGTAGAGGAGAATAGCATTAAGCACTTTGGCGGAGACGGAGGAAGTGAGGTGAGAGGAGGAGATAAGGAAGAAAAGAAGAAAAGGATTAAAAAGAAAAGATGGAGACGTGAATGAATACGGTGAAGACACACATAAGAGAAAGGAGGGAAAGTTGGAAAGTTTCGTTTAGTCGCCGCAACATCTGTGGTCATATGCCGGAGAGAGACAGAAGGGGAAGGAATTATAGAGAAAGGAACAGATCCAGGAAACAGGACACAACCCCCGATTAATACCTGGTACCCATTCACTGCTGGGTGGACAGGGGCGTAAGGCATCGGAAAAGCCGCCCAAATTTTTCCACTCCGCCCGGGTATCAAACCAGGGCTCTCTCGGTTGTGAGCCGAGTGTGCAAACCACTGCACCACGAAGCCCCAGGAAGAAAGGAGGGCTATAAGTAATATGGCCGGAAATGTATGTTAGGGGAGGCGAGGGAGGGGCGTGTCATGGAGGAGGCGGCTATTGTAAACAGTCCCCCATACCTATCAGGCCAGGGTCACACTGGTCGGCGCCAGAAAGCCGTGTTAAGGGCCACACGTGATGCCAAATAGCCTGGCTGCCTCGTCCCCTCCAGCCACGCAGCCTCCACACCCGCCACGCCCGTCCTAAAGTTGGAAAGTTTCGTTTAGTCGGCGCAACATCTGTGGTCATATGCCGGAGAGAGACAGAAGGGCATGGAATTATAGGAGAAAGGAGCAGATCCAGGAAACAGGACACAACCCCCGATTAATACCTGGTACCCATTCACTGCTGGGTGGACAGGGGCGTAGGGTATCGGAAAAGCCGCCCAAATTTTTCCACTCCGCCCGGGAATCGAACCCGGGCTCTCTCGGTTGTGAGCCAAGTGTGCTAACCACTGCACCACGAAGCCCCCTACGCCTGTGCCTGTGCAATAACGAACAGCCGGAAAATTTTGAGAGCTTTCACCCAGCTCTGATAGATGTGAATAAAGCCACACGGAAGCCTTTCCCGTCCATGCAATTGAATGTCAATCATTATCATTTTATTCTCCGCAGTAATGCATCGGAATTGAACTTCCATTATTTCCTAGTTTTGAGGTCAGGCTCCAAGCTCAAACTTACTATATTTTGCATTCTATAAAACAAAAGGGGAAGACAGAAAGCTGGTGTGGCAAGAGAGAATTTCCAATGAGGCAGTAAAAAAAGGGTCTCCTGATAGGGCTGGAAAAGAAGAAGAGGCCAAGCTCTCAGACAAAGACGCTGGAGTGGGTGGCAGCGAGGGTATTCTCACAAAGCAGAAAGTGTCCCCTTAACAGAGTAAGGGCGATAGACAGGCTTCCCTAATACCTTCAAGATATTAAATTAGGGTTCACTGGCAGGACCACCCCACGCTCCCCCGCCAGTGCTAAAGAAAATTTAATAGGAATATTAAACTTCATGGGGAATCCTAATATTAGGGCATAGTAAAAGTAGTAGTAGTAGTAGTAGTAGTAGTAGTAGTAGTAGTAGTAGTAGTAGCAGTAGTAGTAGTAGTAGTAGTGGTAGTGGTAGTAGTAGTAGTAGTAGTAGCAGTAGTAGTAGTAGTAGTAGCAGTAGTAGTAGTAATAGTAGCAGTAGTAGTAGCAGTAGTAGTAGTAGCAGTAGTAGTAGTAGCAGTAGTAGTAGTAGTAGTAGCAGTAGTAGTAGTAGTAGTAGTAGTAGTAGTAGTCGCGTCGCGTCTGCAACACGAGCCTTGTCAGAAAATTCCACACGGTGTGTGCTTCCACTCATCCAGGGACACGATCAGTCAACTCAGGGAAAAACATCCACCACCGAGTGACCTGAAGGGACTGAGACTGTGGCTGAGTCGACAGAGTGACGGCGCCGCGTTCAGGAGGACGCGAGTTCAATCCCCGCCCGGTGCCACCAAGCTGGGATTTTTCAGCCGCCGCCGAGTGGCTTAAAACTACCCACATGCTGTCCAGAAGACCACCTATCAACCCGGACTCCAGATTCTAGGATTAAAGATGAGCTCCGGGAGGGCAGCATGAGCCAATGCAAGATGGCGCCACTATAAACACTCGCCTGCGCCAGAACGGGCTGGGCCGACCATCAGGCCCCACCGGGAAGAAGCCTACAAAATGAAATCGCGTACGCAAAAACACGGGTGAAACAGGTGGCTTATGCGGATGACCTCCCAGGTGCTGGTAAAATTTCAGACTTAAAAGTATGTTTGGGACCTTGTGAACACCGCCGGCCCTGAGATTGGATACATCCCTAACGCCACCAAGTCTGTCCTTATTGTCAAACCTGAACATTATGACCGTGCCGCAGAAACTTTTGGTGTAAGTGGAGTCATTGTGACAAAGGACGGACAACGACACTTAGGTGCAGTGATCGGGACAGAGGTGTGTAAGGAGTACGTAGGAGACAAAGTAGCTGAATAGGTGAAGGAAATAGAAGCTTCGTCTGCCATTGCCAAGACTGAGCCACACGCTGCCTATTCAGCGTACAGCCACGGCATTCAACATCAGTGGACGTTCTTGATGCGCATCATCCCCGGCATCAGTCCACTCCTCCGACCACTGGAAAATGTTATCAAGAATGTATTCTTGCCGGCGCTGGTGAAATCTCATGCTTTGGGGGAGGAGGAGAAGGATATGCTAGTACTTCCTCCAAGACTGGGCGGAATGGGGATCACCAACCCTGAGAAGCTGGCTGATAAGGAGAACCAAAACTCCATCAGAATTACCAGATCCCTCACCAACAGGATCAGGAGGCAGAGGGCGAAATAGACCAAAGTGATATAAGAGAAATCAAAAGAAGAATCTCAGAAGAAAGACACCAAGCCCAAAAGGACAAGCTGGACCGTCTAACACAACCTGTCCACAGAAATGTGTAAAGAAATCCACACAGCACAGGAGGCAGGCGCCTCTAACTGGCTAAAGTCACTACCAATCAGAACAAAAGGCTTCAGCCTCAACAAACAAGAATTTGTCGACGCCATTGCTCTGAGATATGGCTGGCCGAGTGAGGGGATGCCTGATCTCTGTGCATGTGGATCACCAAATGATGTCACCCACACCATGACATGTAAGAAGGGAGGCTTCGTCTGTATTCGACACGATGAGGTGGGGGATCTGACAGCCAGCATGCTCGGGGAGGTATGCCAAGACGTCACTACCGAGCCGGCACTGCTTCCCCTGGACGGCGAACACCTTAGATACAGGACGACCAATACTTCACAGGAGGCACGGGTTGATGTAAGTGCCCGCAGATTCTGGGTGCACGGACAGCGGGCGTTCATGGACATCTGCATATCCGACCCGATGGCTGCCTGTCACCGTGAGCTGCCCCTGGAAGCCGCCCACCACAGGAACGAGCAGGAGAAGACAAAGGCATACGGTGAAAGAATCCAACATGTGGATCAGGGCAGCTTCACCCCCCTCGTCTTCACTACATCCGGCGGGATGCGTCCCAGGGCCCAATGCTTCTACGCACGACTCGCGGAGCTGATCTCAGAAAAGAAGCATCCGCCAAGGAGCCACGTTGTCGCCTGGATGAGGTGTCGCCTCTCGTTCTCCCTGGTCAGGTCGGCCATCCTATGTCTCAGGGGCACCAGACACTCTGGCCCAAAAGCCACCAACATCTCCAATATGGACTATGAGGCCACAGTGGTGGAGAGTGACTTTAGGGTGGGTCGGGAGTGACATGAGTAGGGAAGGAAAGGGAAATCCAGAAGTAATAGATGATAAGGTGTTATGTTTTGATTTAGTGCTAAGTAGTATTAGTGATATAGTTGGATGACACAGTCATTACCGATCAGTGGCACCTGCGCATTGTTAGTTCGTGATTGCGTGAAGATCAACTTTATATTTTCAGTGATATATTTGAATGGTCGTGTATACAAAAATAAACCTCGTCTTTTTATATGAACCGCAAACGTGCCGATTTGCATCGCTAATCTACCATATAAGCACACGAAAGATCAATTTGTATATCAAATAGTAGAGTCTGATCATACTCGAACGATTCATAGCCTTTCAGATACCCATATTTCATCTCATTCAGGTACATAAAGTGACATTCGACTCTGCAAGTGTCTATACATAAGGAATTTTGATGTGTTGCATGTAAACAGCATGGGAAGCCTAATATTCTAAATAGTCTAGCATCGCATTCAACAGTTATTATTTACTGTTTCATGTTATTTCGATTAATAATCATTATTTTCATGCAGTAAATTATTAATATATCCTTTACATGCGCTTGCAGAGCCAGATGTCTTTTAATATACCTGAAATGAGCTATCAATCAATGAATGTGGAAAACCATAGATCGTTGGAGCATGATGTGAGTCACGTGAGTATGTTATCTGATACAAGTTTGTCTTTTCCTGTGCTTGTGTGTTAGATTATCGAAGCAAATGACTGAGTTGTTTTGTGTACACATAAATATTCAAATATATTATTGAAAAATCTGCTTCAATGTCCATCACAACACTTGATTTTCACGTATTCACGAACTAGAAATGCGCAGGTGCGACATCCATCAAAATTCCCGCTTTGTTGGTGGACAGACGGAATGAAACGGACTATAGTAGAAGTAGTAGTAGTAGTAGTAGTAGTAGTAGTAGTAGTAGTAGCAGTAGTAGTAATACCAGTAGTAGTAATAACAGCAGCAGCAGTATTTGTAGTAGTAGTAGTAGTAGTAGTAGTAGTAGTAGTAGTAGTAGTAGGCGGCGGCTGAGTGGTTAGCATGCGGGCCCCGCATTCACCGCGGGATGGACGACGCTGGTTCGAATCCCCACGCTACCACCTGGGATTTTTCAGTCACCGCCGAGTGGCTTAAGACAACCCACATGCTGTCCTGAAGACCACCCGTCAACCCGGACTCTAGAGGAAACCGTCTAAGTGAATCAAGAACGAGCTCTGGGGTGCAGAATGAGCCAAGAAAAGATGGCGCCAATATAAAACACTAGCCTGCGCCATGACGCGCTGGGGCCGACTACCATTCAGGCCCCTCAAGAAAGCCTACCGGCGCTATAGGCGTACACGTAAACAAAAAAGTAGTAGTAGTGGTAGTAGTAGTAGTAATATTAATAGCAGCAACAGCAGTATTAGTAATAGCAGTAGTAGTAGTAATAGTAGTAGAAGTAGTAGTAGTAGTAGTAGTAGTAGTAGTAGTAGTAGTAGTAGTAGTAGTAGTAGTAGTAGTAGTAATAGTAGTAGTAGTAAAAGCAGCAGTAGCAGTCGTTTGATGTTGTCGGACAAGAAATGCAACACAACATCGTTTATACAAGAAAAAAATATCTAGCAAACGTAATCAAAGCACCTCAGAGATAGAGTTTCCATGGGCCAGTTGCTGCACGACCCAAGGATCTTAAACAATGTATTTTCTCTTCTTTTTTTTTTCAAACATCCGAACTTTGGAAGAACTATCGGTGGTCAAGGAGTGAGGAGGAGGAGGAAGAGGGAGAGGAGGAGGAGGAGGAGGAGGAGGAGGAGGAGGAGCAGGAAACGTTAAAAATGTGACTGGTTGAAGAACGCGGATGGCGAGGAAGAGGATGCGGAGGAGGAGGAGGAGGAGGAGATAGAGGAGAGAAGGAAAGGATGGAATAAGAGGAGCAGGAGGAGGAGGAGGAGGAGGAGGAGGAGGCAAGAGAGTTTGAGTGGGTGAGTGGTAGCAAAGTTACACATGAAAAGTTACACAAAATGCGGGCGAAAAACAGTAGAGGAGAACAGAAAAGTCTAACAAGGTGGAAAAAAAGCTGCGTCAAGAGAGAGAGAGAAAGAGAGAGAGAGAGACTCCAGGCAGCCAGTCCTCGTAAACACTCTCGCCCCCCCTCCCCCCTCTCGCCCTCCCCCCCTCTCCCCCTTCCAGCACTGCCAAGGACACAGCAGCTACACATGGCCCCCCAGCTTTAAGTGCAACAATCGGCTTATCTCATATTGTCAGATGGACACCCAGCTACAGCACGGTGTATCACGGCCGTGCATTGGGAAAGTTGGAAAGTTTTGTTTAGTCGGCGCAACATCTGTGGTCATATGCCGGAGAGAGACAGAAGGGGACGGAATTATAGGAGAAGGGAACAGACCCCAGGAGACGGGACACAACCCCCGATTAATACCTGGTACCCTTTCACTGCTGGGTGGACAGGGTATCGGAAAAGTCGCCCAAATTTTTCCACTCCGCCCGGGAATCGAGTCCGGGCTCTCTCGATTGTGAGCCGAGTGTGCTAACCACTGCACCACGAAGCCCCCGTGCATTGGGAACATCACTAAATAGGCGGCTACCTGTTAAACACGCCGTGATTTTGCAGGTTGAATTGAAATAGTTAACGTTGAGAAAGCAGCAGAGAGATTATATGGCCCATAAAATCCCCCTGCTGTGATTTATATGTGGAGCGACTGTAATTGCTGTGTCAGACGAGTCCAGCGAGGGGAGGTTATGCATAATCTTCAGAGGTCAGTGTAGAAGATAATGATCGATTTCTGGGGGTCGGTGACATGGCCCAGAAAACAGGACGAAGGAAGGCTGCGTGTGATGAGAGCAAACAAATCATCCCCCACCGGAACGGAGGAATCAGG
>NC_066531.1:517899-522899 GCF_024679095.1 Eriocheir sinensis
ACTACAATTAGTATTTCAGTGTTTGTAATCCTCTCGCGTCTCAAGAAATTACACGGTGCTCGGGATCAGAGTTTAGTTCCTGAGACGTACTGTGTCCTGATGTTCTAAACTGAAGAAATTAAGAGTATTATGTTGTGTAAAATCATAAGTGGAGCGATCAGTGTCAATGTACCAAGTGACCCCAAAGAGTTAACCCGGTGGTAGCAGCGGGGATCATGTTTCTCAATGGTCCATCCAAGCGAGAAAAATATGAAAAAATCACCCCTCACACAAACCATTTCATAATATATATCAAAGCATTTGTGATCAGATTATGTATCATCTATTTTGGGGGGTTTATATCATGGCACAAATTTGGCCCGTCGCTGCTACACGGTAAAGCCCAAATTTGGCCCGTCGCTGCTACACGGTAAAGCCCAAATTTGGCCCGTCGCTGCTACACGGTAAAGCCCAAATTTGGCCCGTCACTGCTACACGGTAAAGCCCAAATTTGGCCCGTCACTGCTACACGGTAAAACCCAAATTTGGCCCGTCGCTGCTACACGGTAAAACCCAAATTTGGCCCGTCACTGCTACACGGTAAAACCCAAATTTGGCCCGTCACTGCTACACGGTAAAACCCAAATTTGGCCCGTCACTGCTACACGGTTAAGGCCAGTAAGTAAGGCAACAACAAGAAATTGCTAGAAGACGGAACGCTTTCGTCTAGCCTTACCAGGCACTCTTCCACGACTTCGTCAAATGTAAAAGTTTCATGCAAAAACAGTGTTCTTAGAGATTACTGCTAGACGTAGATCATTGTAAAACTACATGATTATTATTCCTTCCCGTCAAAATACGAGTATTTGTCGACAATCTAACATGAGGTAAAAATCATCGTGGTGACAATGTGAGAAAAAGTGGCTGGCAGATCTCCCTACAAGGGTTTTGAGGTGGAGGGCCGGGACGCGGGGGGCACGGTGCCGCCGGGTACCGAGAGTGAAGGGGAAATGCGGGAATGAGTTGCTGAGAATATACAGAATAATGGCAAAAACCAGGGAAATACATATCATAAATTTGATTGCTGAAGCGCACGCCTAAATTATGAAGGTAAAGCGACCCGGAATGGTTTAATAAGAAGCTCCAGCAGTGTTGATGTTTTTGGACCTGGGGGCGTGTAGCAGCTCTTCCTCCTCCTTCCTCCCCGCCCCGATACGGTACCGGGCATTGGATTCTCATAGACCAATCCTTCCCAGGTGACCAGTCAGTCCCTTCAGCTCCTCTATTCGCGTTACTACGCTTGATCATTCGTCCCTATTTCCTCCCTGCCTTTTCTCTCTCCCTCCCTGGCCCCTTCAGTCTAATTATTGTCCTCAGTCCCTCCCTCTCCCTCAACTGGTCACTTATGCTGCTGTCGGTTCGGTACACCTGTTCGCCTACAAACTAAGTTCCCGAGTCAAGATTGCCCATCATGCCTCCCTAAAAGTGAACTGTATACAATATCATCGGGGTCGGGGTCGGGGTCGGGGTCGGGTTTGGACTTATGACCACCTCGACGAGCATCACCTCCCCATTGGAAGTCTCGGTGTTCCTCTCCATACAGCACTGCTCAGGGCCTATACAGACAGGTCTCCAGCCAGCTCGGGCCTTGGTTTCAGGGAAGCTATACATGGTTAGACAGCGTGTAGGTGCGTAAAAATGTTTTGATGTTGAGGGGCAATATTCGTGAGTTTTTACTTATTTAGTTGCAATAATATTTCGTACATCATTTTGGGAGTGGATTTTCATGAACATTTTTTTTTCAGTCATTATATGCTGCTTGTTTTTTACAAGATATTTTTTACAGTGCAAACTTCTAAATATCAATTTTTTTTTCTAGATCGACACAATTTTATTTCTAATATTGAATAAAAATATTAACCATTACCATTTGAGGAAGCATTAGAAGCCGTTTTCACAGTCGTTGTGTTTGTTTTGATCGTTACCAATAGCGGCGATCGACGCTATAGTTTTCCACGTGAAACTGGCCTATGGGGTAGTGGCGGCTGCAGAGGAAGCGAGAGGTGTTGAGAGTGTGTGGCATGGTGCGGGGCTAGGCTAACCCCGCAGCCGCCACTACCCCATCGGCCAGTTTTACGTGGAAATTCTAAAGCGGCGATCGTCGCCATTGGTAACGATCAAAACAAACGAAACGACTATGAAAGCGGCCCTAAATAATGATAGCCTGCCAGCCTCTTACCCGTTCAGCCCTCTTTGCCTTCTGCACGGCGAGACTAATCACAAATATTTACCAAACTACTGAAACTTATAAACTGTAACCTTACCAAACCCACACCTCGTGGGGGGGGGGGGGGTGCAAACTGATTCACAGGCAAGGCAACAACCTACTATTGATTGACAGGATCATAAAATTGGGCACTTGATCTACCCGTTGGTCTTTTGGCGGTCACAAACAAATGTGAATGTCTTTCTTTGATTTGCAAGCTTTATCGCACCTCTCCCACTCTCTGGGAAGGACAAAAATACCTTACAATGGTGAAAAGAAACTTGAGGATTTGTTCTTCTTCGATGAAATGCAAAACTCACTTCCTAAAAACATCGTAGCCACTTCCTTACATGTTTCGTATTTCATTTTGAGAGAGAGAGAGAGAGAGAGAGAGAGAGAGAGAGAGAGAGAGAGAGAGAGAGAGAGAGAGATAATAAAATGCCTTGTCCAACTATTTATATTCAAACCCTGTTGCTCATACCCCAAATTAGTAATATATATATATATATATATATATATATATATATATATATATATATATATATATATATATATATATATATATATATATATATATATATATATATATATATATATATATATATATATATATATATATATATATATATATATATATATATATATATATATATATATATATATATATATATATATATATATATATATATATATATATATATATATATATATATATATATATATATATATATATATATATATATATATATATATATATATATATATATATATATATATATATATATATATATATATATATATATATATATATATATATATATATATATACAGATATGCATCTATCCCTCTCTCTGTTCCTTTATCTCCAGTTTCCTTTCCGACCGTTCAATCTCTGCGGTGGTAGACGGTCACTGTTCTTCCCCTAAACCTATCAATAGTGTTGTTTCACAGGGCTCTGTCCTATCACCCACGCTCTTCCTGTTATTTATCAATGATCTTTCCATAACAAACTGTTATATCTCATACGCTGACGACTCAACTTATTTCAATAGAAGACCCTCTCAACAGGAATTACAAGACTCCAAACTGGAGGCTGCAGAACGCTAAACTCAGACCTTGCTATCATTTCCGATTGGGGTAAAAGGAACCTTGTGTCCTTCAATGCCTCAAAAACTCAATTTTTCCACCTATCAACTCGACACAACCTTCCAAACACCTATCCCCTATTCTTCGACAACACTCAGCTATTATCTTCTGCAACACTAATCATCTCGGTCTATCCTTAACTCAAAATCTTAACTGGAAACTTAACATCTCCTCTCTCACTAAATCTGCTTCCTCGAGCTTGGGAGTTTTGTATCGTCTCCACCAGTTATTCTCCCCCGCACAGTTGCGCCCTCGTATGGAATATGCATTTCACGTGTGGGGGGGCTCCACTCACACAGCTCTTCTGGACAGAGTAGAGTCTAAAGTCCGCTTTCACAGTCATTTTGTTTGTTTTGATCGTTACCAATGGCTATAGTATTTCCACGTAAAACTGGCCGATGGGGTAGTGGCGGCAGCGGGGTTAGCCTAGCCCCGCACCTTGCCACACACTCTCAACACCTCTCGCTTATTCTGCAGCCGTCACTACCTCATAGCCCAGTTTCACGTGGAAAACTATAGCGTCGATCGCCGCCATTGGTAACGATCAAAACAAACAAAGTAACTGTGAAAGCGGCCCTAAGGCTCTTCTTCTCATCAGCTTTCCTCTTATGGATAGTCTTCTATCTCTTAAATTCCGTCGCCATGTTGCCTCTCTCTCTATCTTCTATCGATATTTTCACGCTGACTGCTCTTCTGAACTTGCTAACTGCATGCCTCCCCCCCTCCCGCGGCCCCGCTGCACTCGA
Source organism: Eriocheir sinensis (assembly GCF_024679095.1). Taxonomy (NCBI): domain Eukaryota; kingdom Metazoa; phylum Arthropoda; class Malacostraca; order Decapoda; family Varunidae; genus Eriocheir; species Eriocheir sinensis. Next base: position 522,037 of record NC_066531.1, read on the forward strand.
CTGTCCACTCTAGCCCATCCCAATACTGTCCAAACCCCTTATGCAAAAGTTAACCAGCATCTTCACTCTTTCATCCCTTACGCTGGTAAACTCTGGAACAATCTTCCTTCACTTAGCACTAGTTAGACCTCATCTCGATTATGCAGTTCATTTATGGTCCCCCTACTATAGAATGGATATCAAGATGTTAGAATCTGTACAGAGGAGGATGACAAAGATGATTCAGGGGGTGAGAAACTTGTCCTATGAAGACAGGCTGAAGCATTTAAATCTACACTCTCTAGAAAGGAGAAGGTTGCGAAGAGACTTGATCGAAGTCTATAAATGGATGAAGGGCTTTAATAAAGGGGATGTCAATAAGATTTTAATAGTAAAAGAGCCAGGTAGGACGCGTAGCAATGGTTTTAAGTTAGAAAAATTCAGATTCAACAAAGACATAGGCAAGAATTGGTTCACCAATAGAGTGGTGGACGAATGGAACAGGCTTGGGGGCCATGTTGTGGGCGCCAACACCGTAGATACCTTCAAGAAGAGGTTAGATAAAGCCATGGATGGTGAGGTAAGGCGGGGTTGAGTGTACAGGAGCTGCCTTGTATAGGCCAACCGGCCTCTTGCAGACTCCTTACGTTCTTATGTTCTTATGTTCTTATCTGCATTTCCTCCTGCCTACGACTTGAACTCTTTCAAGAGAAGGGTATCAGAACACCTCTCCTAACGGAATTGACCTCTCTTTTGGCCACTCTGTAATCTTTTTAGGAGCAGTAAGTAGCGGGCTATTTTTTTTATTATTGTTGTTTTTTTTGTGCCTTTGAACTGTCTCCTTTGCTGTATATATATATTATATATATATATATATATATATA
>NC_066531.1:530399-555399 GCF_024679095.1 Eriocheir sinensis
TGCAAAGTAATAGCCTAGTTTCATAAATGCAAACGAATCGCTTAGTATTCTTAAATGCAGATTAATAGCTTTGTAATTCAATTCATAATAGCCTACTAGTTTCTTAAATGCGCCGGCTGGCATGGTCGATGACGTCATTGCATAACATTGTCCAGCGAGAGTTAAATGGTGGTATCCTTATATATTTTTAAACCATATCAGAATATTTGTGCACGTTATCAATGTTTTCTTCGTATTTTCTTAACGAGGACGTTGACGGAATGAATACAACATTTATTCAAATGCATAATAGCGTTGTAAACAACTTTAGCTGTCAATGACTAAATTTGAACGAAATGTAAAGAGACATTTTCGTCCGCGAATTAAAAACTTATCAGTGTGCACAACTGAAAAATTCATTAATAAATTATGGAGAGTGTATATGTAGTGACATATCTGAAGTCTGAACATTAGCCTCTTTCCCTGCGGTGCTTATATTTTGAAGTCGGGGCCGGTGAACGAACCTCAGTGGCCAGTGTGTCATCACTTGTGTCCCACGATTGTACATTATATTTCTTTCACCTATTCGAAGGAAATCTAAACGCTGCAAGGTAATGAGGCAAACAAATCGAATAATGAATCAAATAAGCGATCGGAAACAAATACTAAGAATATGGTAGGAGCTGGCGAGCGTGGCCGCCATGTTAGGCCTCTACTATCCATATCAGACTCCATGACACCGTTTTTCGCAAATATCTTTCAAACGAAGACTCGGATCAGCATGGGGCTTTGGCACAGATTGTTTCACACACTCCGCTAATTTTTGACGCTATTGTGCACTGCCAGATGCGGTTAATTACGGCGTTTACTCTTGACTGTGATGGCAAAACCTGCGTGAGCCACTTACACATTCGAACAGGTGAGGCGTGACGTGTTTGTGACGTGTATCCACCACCTTCCTCCACCCCTGGCCTCCCCTACTCCTATCCCTCCCTTTCCCTCCCTCCTACTCTCCTCCTTCTCCCCCGCACCCTCTCCCCCCTTCTCTCTCTTTCTCTCGGTGTGTACATGCAATGTGAAGCTTTGCACACATATGACTTGTCTACAATGGCGGATAACTCGAAAGTATGTGCTAAGTATGGTCTGGGGTTTTATGCACACAACCCTGATTCCTGCTCCTGCGTAACTGGATGTTGCTTAAGTGCTGTATCCTGAGGTTTGCTTGGCAATTATATAACCATTGGAAGTTGTACGAGTATATGACCTTCCTTCCCACAGGTTACGTTGAGGGTATGATGGGATGAAGCACGTAGCTGACGCTTCATCATTTATAGGAAATCGCATAGGAGACGGAAAGGAATAAGGGTGGAATTGAAGCGGGAATTCATTGCAGAGTGAGAACGTGATATTTGGGGGGCTCCCGTGGTCCCGTGGTAGATTCTCTGCCTTGCGCTTCGGCGGGGTGCTGAGGCGTGGGTTCGAGACCTATCAGTTTCCATGGGGGTGGAAAGTGGGCTCTTTCCGACACCCTCAGCCCCGTTGTTGGGCCTCCTCCTTGAAAGAATAATTGGGTATCTCTCTACCTGCCGTCTGGGGGGTTGCGCGGCACGCTCCGCATTCCTCCATACCCAAAAAAAAAAAAAAAAAAAACGTGAAACGAAGATGGAGAAATATATGACTTTATTCTGATATTAGAAAAGACTGTCATACGATATGGGTTCATATAGACATGTTAAAAAGTCATAGCACACAAAAAAAGACCGCGAGTATATGATGGGTATATTAATAAAGTAAATAACTAACCATGTTACTTTAATATTCATCACCATCGACAAACAGGTCATCCTCGTCATCACTGTTGATGCTGATGAAGACGGCATATGATTTCTATTTATCTGTCATTCATTCAAGTCATACGTGTGCAGGTAAAGATTCGTATTAGGACCGTGCCAGTATCTCATAATCTACTTTATGAAACATCAGAATCTCTTTATATATCTTTTCTACAAACCTTCAACAGTCATGGAAACGCTTTGAAAATCCAATTCAAGGACTTTTTTTTACTCATGAAAATAGGGGATAATGTTTACGAAAGCACGTCGCCTCCTCTGCTGGCCGCGGCGACGCTGCAGCCGCCGCAGCTGTAAAATAGCTCGCAGAGGGCTTAGGGTCGGGTAGCATATTTAAACTACTCCAACCGAACTTTACGACCTACTAACGGGGGGGCTGCGCCCCCCTCGACCCGCCTTCTAACCAGGGGGGGCTACGCCCCTTCCTGGACCCCCCCCCCCCCCCCCACATGTATATGTGACTTATTTCTGCGAGGAGGTATTTCTCGCAACACCGGCTGCAGCGTCGCTGCGGCCAGCACCAGAGGAGGCGACGCTTTCGTAAACATTATCCCCTAGTTTCAAGAGTAAAAAAAAAGTCCTTGAATTGGATTTTCAAAGCGTTTCCATGACTGTTGAAGGTTTGTAGAAAAGATATATGAAGAGATACTGATGTTTCATAAGGTAGGTAACGAGATACTGGCACGGACCTAAAACGAATCTTAACCCGTGTGCATGTATTCATATCTCGAGTACACAAAGGAACACAAAGGAAGAACAAACAACAGCAGACCTGCTGGTCCTTACGAGGTTGTTTGTGACAAGCTACACTAACTATCTAATCAAAGGTGGAAGATGAAGGACAGCAAAGGCGAAGGCTCCTCCCCACCCCCCCATCCCTCCAGCCAAAGCTGGCAGGAAAGGAAAAAGAACCATGCAGCATGGAAAAACTGCATGGAATTTATGTAGGAAAGAGGAAGGAACTACCATTACTGCTACCACTAACCGGGCGATGAAAGCGGACAAGGACACCAGTATTCGAAAGAACTTAACGTTATTACGACAATGAGTAATATCTAAGTTGCTGGTTGGATTCAAAACACTTGTCTAATCTATTCTTGAAGGCCGTAACTGTTGTACTATCAACGACATCACAAGGTAGAGAGTTCCAAACATTAACAACTCGATTGAAGAAGAAGTGTTTAGCTTCGTGCGAGAATCTTTTACCACTTATCTTCAAATTGTGATTTCTTCTTGTTCTATTTGATCGATCAATTGTAAAGTAATCTTCCGCATTAATATCACTGAATCCTTTGAACATTTTAAACACTTCTATTAGATCGCCTCTCATTCTTCGTTTTGATAGGCTGAATAAATTTACTTCTTTAAGCCTTTGTTCATATGACAAATTTCTCAACCTAGGAATCATCTTTGTTACTCTTCGTTGGACCCGTTCCAACTTTTCTATGTCTTTTCTGTAGTAGGGAGACCAAAACTGTACACAGTACTCTAGACGGGGTCGAACCAACGAATTATACAGTTTTAATATTACTTTTTCCGATTTATTATTAAAGAGTCGTCCGATGAAACCAACCAATTTGTTTGCAGTTTTAACTACCTCTGAACAATGCTGACCGGGCTTTAAATCGCTTGATATAGTGATTCCAAGATCCTTTTCTTTACTTACTGCAGAAAGTTGTTGGCCATTCATTACGTACCGAACGCGATTGTTATTTTTCCGATGTGCAACACTTTACATTTGTCAACGTTAAATTTCATTTGCCATTGATTGGCCCAACGTGCAAGTCGATCTATATCTGATTGTAAAGCTTCTTCGTCGAGTATCGCAGTTACTTTACTAGCAATTTTTGTGTCATCAGCAAATTTTGATACTTTGCAAGTGAGCCCATCATCGATATCATTAACATAAATTAAGAAGAGCATGGGGCCAAGCACTGATCCTTGAGGTACGCCGCTTTTGACATCGAGCCAGTTAGATGTAACACCGTTTAGAACTACTCTCTGTTTCCGCTCAGTGAGCCAGTCCGCAAGCCAATTGTGAATGTTACCGAGATACGCCAGTAGTTTGCTGAGCAATCGTTGGTACAGCGCAAGAGAGAGAGAGAGAGAGAGAGAGAGAGAGAGAGAGACTGACACAGAGACAGACAGAGAGAGAGAGAGAGAGAGAGAGAGAGAGAGAGAGAGAGAGAGAGAGAGAGAGAGAGAGAGAGAGAGAGAGAGAGAGAGAGAGAGAGAGAGAGAGAGGGGGGAAAGAGGCGGGGAGAGAGTGGGGAGAGAGAGTGAGGGATGGGGGTAGGGGGAGCCAGGGGTGGAGGTAGGTGTTGGATACACGTCACAAATACGTCACGCCTCACCTGTCCGAATGTGTAAGTGGCTCACGCAGGTTTTGCCATCACAGTCAAGAGTAAACGCCGTAATTAACCGCATCTGTCATTGCACAATAGCGTCAAAAATTAGCGGAGTGTGTGAAACAATCTGTGCCAAAGCCCCATGCTGATCCGAGTCTTCGTTTGAAAGATATTTGCGAAAAACGGTATGTCATGGGTCTGATATGGATAGCAGCAAGCAATGATCCCTAGAGGCAGTGAACCCTGCTAGAGGCTAGATGGCAACATAACCAACTTGTGGCTAGTCTGCGGTTATAAGAAAACAGAAAATAATGAGAAATCAACGAAGCTTTACAGAGTATACTAAGCCAACAACAAACTTGCCCAAAAATAATAATATGGTAGACGTGCTAATACCGCCAGCCCGCTACGCCGCCATTTCCGACCCCCAGCCAGGGCCAACACCTTCCCGCCACCAGCCTGCAACTCATCCACCTGTATCTCCGCCATCCTCGGGCTTACCTGTCGCCTGGTCACCTCCTCGCAACGCCGACGTCTTGGTAATTATGCTGATGAGGATGAGGATCGCGCACGTCACACGACACTCGGAAAAATGTAAGGTAAAATAGATCACTCCCGGCCGACACGCACACCCGCCCCAGCTATGCACTCTGACCCCAAGCTCCGAGGGCCGGGGCTTCATGTGAGCGGCCGACTGTCATATCGTACATGCGCAGCCAAAATTGTCGTAGTTGGGCTTGAATTAGTTTATTGAATTATATATAAATCATATATGTGTGGTACGAGCATGCTAGAACAGTTCATTCATGGCTTTTTTAGACTTTTTTTGTACACTTTCCTACAACTTACCGAGAAATTTGAAGGTTTGTAGAAGACACACATGACAACACGCGAGTACTTCATAAGCTATAGGAGATAAGGGCGTGTTAATATAATCAAGCTTAACTGTAAATCACTTGTTTTAATGCCGTCAATTAATTGTTGTATATCGTATGGAGGCTATCGTTTATTTTACCAAGCACTAATTTATCGTATTCATACGGTGATTATCTTGTCGCGCTGTATGAACCGTAATAACTACGTCACAGATCGCGTCACTCCTCAACCAATCACAAACCTTTGCGTCACACTCCCTCCCTCGTGCTCGCAGGACTGTGTTTCATAAGGTTATAATTCTTAACATTATTTTTTTTCTCTCTCTCTCTCTCTCTCTCTCTCTCTCTCTCTCTCTCTCTCTCTCTCTCTCTCTCTCTCTCTCTCTCTCTCTCTCTCTCTCTCTCTCTCTCTCTCTCTCTCTCTCTCTCTCTCTCTCTCTCTCTCTCTCTCTCTCTCTCTCTCTCTTGAGGGTAAACAATGAAAGGTGTAGGTTTCTTGTTCCGAAATGTACACCACCAAGTGCCGAGCATCGAGCCTGATCCACTAATGAGCTCAAAGGTCACCGTGCCGGGGTCCACTTCTGCGGCACAGGCTGACATCCCTGCAGCCTCACACTCGCCTCACGCTCGCGGCAATGCTTTTAATCAGAACACAGTGCCACATAAGGTGTTTATATACATTAGAGAACTTGCAATAACGCAGTGAAAATGGCATGGTGACCTTTAAGCTCGTCGGTGGCTCAGTCGGTTTGCTGCCTTGGCTATTATTCTGAAGACCCAGGATCAATGGCCGGCATTCAGTGGTGCATATTTCGGGGGCTTCGTGGTGCAGTGGTTAGCACACTCGGCTGACAACCAAGAGAGCCCGGGTTCGATTCTCGGGCGGAGTAGAAAAAATTGGGTGGCTTTTCCGATACCCTACGCCCCTGTCCACCCAGCAGTGAATGGGTACTAGGTATTAATCGGGGGTTGTGTCCCGTCTCTTGGGGTCTGTTCCCTTCTCCTGTAATTCCTTCCCCTTCTGTCTCTCTCCGGCATATGACCAAAGATGTTGCACCCACTAAACGAAACTTTCCAATTTTCTGGTGCATATTTCGAGATTTTTCACTTCGGTTTCCTAGTTTCTCTAAAGTTTCGTGTTATTAAATAAAGATGATTCCTGGTACTTGTTCGATTTAGTCAAGTCACTCGTCGCTACCAGTACTTGCCGAAAGTTACAACGTGATTTTATTTTCCAAGATGTGACAACAAAATCCATTCCTCGCAGGGTGGGCGTCTGGCCAAACACTGGCATGTCCGCTACCTCTAAGTGGCCAACATGAACTCAATAATTTTACAGACTTTTGCTATTGTGAATGAGAATATTTATTTATTTTTACGTCGCGGCCTATTGCGCCGGTAGGCTTCTTCCCGGTCGGCCCAGCCCGTTCTGGCGCAGGCGAGTGTTTATAGTGGCGCCATCTTGTGCTGGCTCATGCTGCCCCCCGGAACTCATCTTTGAGCCTCTCTTTGGAGAGGTTATATAGAGCCCAGGCTGATGGGTGGTCTTCAGGCCAGCATGTGGGTAGTCTTAGGCCACTCGGCGGTGACTGAAAAACCTCAGCTGTGCGGCGGCCAGGATTCGAACCCGCGTCCCTCCTGGAGCTCCTGAACGCGGGGCCGTCACGCTAACCATGAAGCATCGAGTAATAATTACGTAATGCAGTATTTCTCTGTTCCTCACATCACCTTGAATCTCTCATGAATGCACTCACAGTAATGAGTCTATGAGAGTTTCTATGAAAAGTAGCTTTCTTTATTGATTTCTACGATAAGATGTTGCCTGTTACGTGTTTAAAGACATGTTTAACTTTGCCCACCAATAACCCGAAGTCTCCATAGCCGTTAACTCAATAAATTGATATATGCTTCCATATTAATGAGTCTTTCTATCCAAGAATGCAAGCTCTTACTCTGATGATTTCTACCTTACATTGTTGTTTGTTTGTCGTATGTTTGAATTTGCACTTAACCTTACCCAACAATGACTCAATGTCTTCATATTTTTGTACTCGGAAAGTTCATAAATGCCTCCTCAGTAACGAAACTACTTTGAAAATAGGGACTTCTTCCATTTTTATTTACTATGTATTGCAAACTTCCAGTGTGTCTTGCTACTACTATAACTACTGCTACTACTACTACTACTACTACTATTACTACTAATAATAATACCAATACTAAAAAAAGTGAAAAGTATCAGCACTCTCGAGACGAAACACACACACACACACACACACACACACACACACACGTTCCCCTCTCAGCCATCAACATTAGCGAGCCGCAAATTAATGGGCCGACCCACCTTGTTGCCAGAAATTAATTAAACATTGATTCCAAGCTTAATTTCCAACAGCCCTAAGTACCATTTTGCGCGAAACAGTGTGTGTGTGTGTGTGTGTGTGTGAGAGAGAGAGAGAGAGAGAGAGAGAGAGAGAGAGAGAGAGAGAGAGAGAGAGAGAGAGAGAGAGAGAGAGAGAGAGAGAGAAAGTTGATAAATCGATTATTTTATTGATAAAATAGACGGAGGCAGTTGAAATCTAACACATTTATTCTGTACATTTTTTTTTATTAACACGTGTACTCTCGTATATATTTGTGTTGCTCTTTCTTTTAACCTGGTAGCTGCGGGGGTCATGTTTCTTAAAGGTCCCTCTAAGCGAGAAAAATGAGAAAAAATCATCACTCACGCAAACTATTTCATAATATATATCAACGCATTTGGGATCAGTTTATGCATCATCTGTTTTTTGGGGTAAAGCCACAAATTTGGCCCGTCGCTGCTACCGGGTTAATGTGATAATATTTTTCTTCCTCTTTCGCAAATTCTTTATTCTTCTCTTCGTTCATTTTCCTTTCCTCCTAATTTTACTTGTCTGCTTATTTTCTTCATCTTTCTTTTCTCTCCTACTTCCCCTGGTCTGCTTCTTCTTATCCATTTCTTTTTCCTCCTCCTCCTCATACCCCATCACGCCCCGGGCCTCGCCGCACCCCTTTCTTGGCACCAATGACGCGGCCCCGTACGGCTTCTGTTGTCAAGGTGTCCGCCCTTTTGGAGTCTCTGATCTCCTCTTTAGTGAGGGACAGTGGGCGGAAGAAGGGCCGGTGGGAAGGAGTGGCGGGGGCAAGGAGAGATGATGAAAGGAAATGTGTGTGTGTGTGTGTGTGTGTGTGTGTGTGTGTGTGTGTGATCAACTATAGGGAAGTATATGTGGTAAAAGAATCATTGACTCCTGCACACACACACACACACACACACACACACACACACACACTCTCTCTCTCTCTCTCTCTCTCTCTCTCTCTCTCTCTCTCTCTCTCTCTCTCTCTCTCTCTCTCTCTCTCTCTCTCTCTCTCTCTCTCTCTCTCTCTCTCTCTCTCTCTCTCTCTCTCTCTCCCTTCTCATAATAGTGCAACCAAAATCTAACTAAGAAAAGATCAGGAGAAAAGGAAAGAAAAATGAAAAAAAAATGGTGCAGAGATGTTGAGATGAAAATAAAAAAATGATAAAGGACGAAAAAACTTCCTTTTGAACGGTAGATATAACGACCTAACACGGCCAAAGGGAAAAGGAGAACAAAGAAGAAGAGAAAGTTTTGGTGGGATTCTTGATCAAATTACTCTAGATTTGAGGCTTGGCGCTCCCTGTAATGACGGGGGTGACATAATGGCATTATGGACCTCATATATCCTATTCCCGACCTCGAAAGCCCCTCAGAATCATCAAAACCTGAGTAGGCGTACAGGAGAGAGAGAGAGAGAGAGAGAGAGAGAGAGAGAGAGAGAGAGAGAGAGAGAGAGAGAGAGAGAGAGAGAGATTTACATAGAAAATCAGACCACACAGACCCCATGGTCCAGACTAGGTGGCTTTAACCTAAGTGATTCTACATTAATCAGATGGCTCCAAAACGTTGCATTTCTACTCTAGTTAATATTAAGTTCAAGGAAGGAAGAGAGAGAGAGAGAGAGAGAGAGACTCATATATAATAATCAATGGGGTCCAAGCTTCGAGAGTCGCGTTGCCTCACCCATCCTCCGCGTTCTTTCCAAGTGTTCCTTCGAGCGTTCCTCCACGCAGGCACATTTCCTTTGTCTGTCACTCGCGGCGGGATCAGTCCAATTCATCTGGCCACGGTCTCATAAGTCATTCCCTCCCTGCCCGTGTTGTCTTCTCGGTACTTCATAATAAGCGTAATTAACAGCCCTTGAGCCGCAGTTGGTCTTCGTGAACCCGTCTGGTAATTGGCTTCGATCCATTATCTTTGTAATCCTCGGATGACATTGTTACTCGGATGAGACTCAATGATTACGCCAGGCGCCTCTTATTAACCCGGTGGTAGCAGCGGGGATCATGTTTCTTAATGGTCCTTCCAAGCGAGAAAAATGAGAAAAAATCACCCCTCACACAAACCATTTCATAATATATATCAAAGCATTTGTGATCAGATTATGTATCATTTATTTTTTGGGGTTAATATCATGGCACAAATTTGGCCCGTCGCTGCTACACGGTAAAGCCACAAATTTGACCCGTCGCTGCTACACGGTAAAGCCACAAATTTGACCCGTCGCTGCTACACGGTAAAGCCACAAATTTGGCCCGTCGCTGCTACACGGTAAAGCCACAAATTTGGCCCGTCACTGCTACACGGTAAAGCCACAAATTTGGCCCGTCGCTGCTACACGGTAAAGCCACAAATTTGGCCCGTCGCTGCTACACGGTAAAGCCACAAATTTGGCCCGTCGCTGCTACACGGTAAAGCCACAAATTTGGCCTGTCGCTGCTACACGGTAAAGCCACAAATTTGGCCCGTCGCTGCTACACGGTAAAGCCACAAATTTGGCCCGTCGCTGCTACACGGTAAAGCCACAAATTTGGCCGTCGCTGCTACACGGTAAAGCCACAAATTTGGCCGTCACTGCTACACGGTAAAGCCACAAATTTGGCCGTCACGGCAAACCGGTAAAGCCACAAATTTGGCCCGTCACTGCTACACGGTAAAGCCACAAATTTGGCCCGTCGCTGCTACACGGTAAAGCCACAAATTTGGCCCGTCGCTGCTACACGGTAAAGCCACAAATTTGGCCCGTCGCTGCTACCGGGTTAAAGACAAATGTTCATAGTCAGACAAGCACAAGCTCTTTGCAGATTCAGATCTTGGTCATTTTTCTAGTCAGGTCAACCCCATAAACTGTTAATTTTCAAACATTTATTGTGTAGTACGGGACAACAGTACTACATGAAGTAATAGTCACCGATGTATATATGAACGTACTTATCTGTTTGATTCAGCATTTCTTCAAGCCCCACGTGCTTGCGCCTTATCGCGCCGAGGAACGACTCATTGAAGAAAAACTATAACGAAGGTTTAGATTACATATGAAAAACTACATTAACGCAGTGAAAAGGACCGTAATGAACACCACTGAGCGCCGTGGATCAAACCCGGGCCCTCTGAATCTAGGTAAATATAGTCTACGGACAGGTAAAATCATCCCCCCTCCCTCGCGCAGGCAAGGTACCAAACTCCACCAATACCCGTGACGTCAAAGAGTGGTATAGGTAAACTCCGCCCATACCCGTGACGTCAAAGAGTGGTATAGGTAAACTCCGCCCATACCCGTGACGTCAAAGAGTGGTATAGGTAAACTCCGCCCATACCCGTGACGTCAAAGAGTGGTATAGGTAAACTCCGCCCATATCCGTGACGTCAGAGTGGTATAGGTCTGGGTCTTGGATGTGGGTGAGCTTCTTCATTCAACGGAGCTCCTCGTTGTCTTGATTTATTTGTGTCGAGCAGGTTATTTATTCTTTTCTTTGTCTACAGAATTGGTATATAATGTTGTTGTTTTTTGCCTCTTGTCACATGCTGTATGCGTGTAGAGAAGTTCCCCATACATGTCCTGCAAGTCACTGCACGTCACGGGGTCAAGTCTGAGACTGAGCCGCTGTTAGCTTTGCAACCTCTCCTCCTACCCACGCTCTGACGTCACACACACCCGCACTCAGAAGCGCAAATTTTGAGCCAGCGTTTGGGGGGAAGATTTTACCTGTCCGAAAGATGTGTTTACCTTGCTCTAAATAGGAGTAAGGGCAGCATACCGACTACGCCACCAAAGAACTAGAGGCTTAATGCTTCTTGTTTGGTGTAAAATGGCTTATTTACCTTAGTATTAAGTTGTCATCTTTAACGAGTATGTTCTTTCTTTGCTGGCTTTAACTTTTTTTTTTTTTTTACTTTATGTAAATGTATAATTTTTGTATCTCCTAAATAAATCAGTAAATAACACCTCCTCGAGGCTGGGCGTTCTGTACCGTCTCCGCCAGTTCTTCTCCCCCGCACAGTTGCTGTCCATTTACAGGGGCCTTGTCCGCCCTCGTATGGAGTATGCATCTCATGTGTGGGGGGGCTCCACTCACACAGCTCTCCTTGACAGAGTGGAGTCAAAGGCTCTTCGTCTCATCAGCTCTCCTCCTCATACTGACAGTCTTCTACCTCTTAAATTCCGCCGCGATGTTGCCTCTCTTTCTATCTTCTAGCGATATTTTCATGCTGACTGCTCTTCTGAATTCCTTTGACCTCTATTCAGGAGCAGTAAGTAGCGGGCTTTTTTTTTATTTTTCTTTACGCCCTTGAACTGTCTCCTTAGCTGTAAAAAAACAATGTATAATGGTCGAGTCTGAAATACAGAAACTGGACAGAATCAGTCAATGGCGTGTCCTGGACTCAGTGGACAAGGCTCATAGTCGTTCAGGCCCGGGTGATATACAAGTGCAAGAGGACCGCCATTGCGCTTTATTGGTCCCGTCTTTCCAGCGACACTAAATATAGGAACACGGCCCACTTTGAAGCTCACCAATCCTTGACGGCGTAGTGATGGATCCCAGAGGTGGTCCTGATGCACTGAATCAAATACCTTCTTCACGTAGACACAGCCTGCAATAAGTCCTGTTGAAAGTCCTCGCAGTACTACACAAACACCCGAAAGTTATATGAGGCAGTCAGTTATTGACATACCGAGAGTAAAACAAGACTGTTCGAGGATTTGAAACTTAGCAGGAAGAACAGCAGAGGCAGCACCAACAACAATGCCAGCACCAACATCAATAGAAGACGAAGAAGAAGAAGAAGAAGAAGAAGAAGAAGAGAAACGTAGAAACAGAAAAATAAATACTGAGATATAATTTTGCCAATAAATCTATAATCTCTGCCCACAAGAGTGTGAAAGGGATTTGGGAGTGTTAGTGAACTCTGACCTAAAACTAAGGAAGCAATGTATTAGTGCGAGGAATAGGGCTAACAGGGTATTAGGCTTTATTAACAGGACGGTAACCAACAAAAGTGCAGAGGTCATCCTCAGACTCTATTTAGCGTTAGTTAGGCCACACTTAGATTATGCTGTCCAGTTTTGGTGCCCACACTACAGAATGGACATCAACTTGCTAGAATCAGTTCAGAGGAGGATGACCAAGATGATTCAGGGGCTGAGGAACCTCCCATATCAAGATAGGCTGAAACATCTCAACTTACATTCACTAGAAAGACGAAGAGTGCGGGGAGATCTGATAGAAGTATTCAAATGGGTCAAGGGTTACAACAAAGGCGATATAAGTAAAGTACTGAGAATTAGCCAGCAGGATAGAACACGCAGTAATGGATTTAAATTAGAAAAGTATAGATTTAGGAGAGATATAGGCAAGCATTGGTTTAGAAATAGGGTGGTGGGGGAATGGAATAGACTCAGCAATCACATAGTTAGAGCAGGGACGATAGCTTGTTTTAAGAGTAGACTGGATAGCTACATGGACGAGGATGACAGGTGGCAGTGAGGTGTGGGTGCAGTAAGGAGACAGGGTACTGGAGCGTACGCCCGTACCGAAGGTAAACGAGGATCAAGCCTCTACCTGTAACCCCTGAAACTACACCTCACCCATCGTGAGTAGTGGGGGGGATTCTGGAGCTGCCCTGTGTAGGCCACTCGGCTTCTTGCAGTTTCCCTGTGTTCTTTTGTTCTTCTTATGTTCAATAAATGTTACAGCTTAGACACACACATGCAAAGAAACAAACAAACAAACAAACAAACAAATGAACACATATACACAAAGAGAGAGAGAGAGAGAGAGAGAGAGAGAACCCACCAGCATCAGGATAAAAGTATATATAACGAAGGGAATCTCATGTAAAGTTGCCACGGTTTCGTATTCTGCGGAATGAATTTAGTCAAAGCTTGTTTCTAAAAAGATATTGCTCCTATTCTCTTCAACATTTTATCTTCGTGTGTGTGTGTACTGGGACCTTGCAGTTTGTAATTAACGTTTTAACCCTTTGACTGCGGATTTCCTACGAGAAGACCTCACCAAGCTACAGAAATGGAACAAAAAGTGGCTGCTACAATTCAGTGAAGAAAAATGTAGTCATGCACCTTGGGAGGGGATATCCAGCACACCAATACCACATGGGAAACACTCCACTATCCACCACAGAGGCAGAGAAAGACCTGGGACTATATGTTACCAGGCTACCAGTGAAGGGATATCTGGCACATCAATACCACACGGGAAACACTCCACTATCCACCACAGAGGCAGAGAAAGACCTGGGACTATATGTTACCAGGCTACCAGTGAAGGGATATCCAGCACACCAATACCTCATGGGAAACACTCCACCATCCACCACAGAGGCAGAGAAAGACCTGGGACTATATGTTACCACACCAGAAAAAATGTTTAACAAGGATATATTATTTTTTTATTCCTACCCCTCAAAGCTCCCTTTACTTCTGGGCATATTCTCCTTTTTCCTCGTCTTTTGTACCACACCAGAAAAAAAATGTTTAACAAGGATATATTATTTTTTTTATGACAGTAAGAAAAATCAACGCTAGAGTAGGAAAGTTAGGTCCAGTGGTGAAAGTGAGGAGTACGGAGCAGACTTTGGTGGCAAGTCTTTTAAGCAGATGATACAGAAAGTGAGATGCTGTAGAGGATTATGGAAGGATTTGACAAGACGTGTAAGAGGAGAAAGTTGAAAGTAGATGTCGTTAAGAGTAATATTATGGAATTTCAGAGGGCAAGGGAGCAGACTATTGATTTTGCAAAGCCACACAGAGACCACGACAGAATGTAAGATTTGGTTGGAAGAAGAGACGATGGAGGAATTAGCTGAGTTTAAGTACTTGAGAATAGTTATAGGTAATCATGAAAGGATGGCGGGAGAGGTGAGGGAGAGAGAAGTAAACATTAAGCAGATGATAGGTGCTTTAGAGAAAGTAATGGGAGGAGGAAATGTGTTAAATAAAGGTAAGAGAAATGGTATTATCCCTCCAACTCTCATATGCATCAGATAAGTGGAAGCGGAATGAAGAACACCAATCCCGAATAGGAGCAAGGACATTAACTATATAGGAGGTGGATGTTGTGTGCCAGGATGGGATGGAGGACAAAGCTTGGAAACATTAACAAGATATGATATGGGTGTAACAGCAAAGGGGTTGTGGAGAGAGAGAGAGAGAGAGAGAGAGAGAGAGAGAGAGAGAGAGAGAGAGAGAGAGAGAGAGAGAGAGAGAGAGAGAGAGAGAGAGAGAGAGAGAGAGAGAGAGAGAGAGAGAGAGAGAGAGAGAGAGAATGAGAATTAGGCGAGGATTAGTGTGCCGAGAGGTAGTGTCGGAACAGGGTAAGCTTGAGACACCATTGCAGTACCCAACCCCTTGAGGGAGGTTCCCGCGAAAGAGTAAGGTGTTAGAGATAAAAACAGATAGAACAGAAACATTCCAGGTGAACGATTAGGACGATAATATAAGACACTTTCGCTTCTCACATCAACTATTTCTAAAGGTCAAAGAGGGAGTCAGTCGGGTTCTAATGAGTGTTTCTTTAGGTTCACGGTACAGAGGAAGGGTCACACTACCACCAGGGCCTTAAAACTACTCCTGGAAATGCCCACAACTCCTACGAAAGCCTTGTCAAATAGGTGTTTCTTTAGGTTCACGGTACAGAGGAAGGGAAAGCCTTGTCAAATAGGTGTTTCTTTAGGTTCACGGTACAGAGGAAGGGTCACACTACCACCAGAGCCTTAAAACTACTCCTGGAAATGCCCACAACTCCTACGAAAGCCTTGTCAAATAGGTGTTTCTTTAGGTTCACGGTACAGAGGAAGGGTCACACTACCACCAGGGCCTTAAAACTACTCCTGGAAATGCCCACAACTCCTACGAAAGCCTTGTCAAATAGGTGTTTCTTTAGGTTCACGGTACAGAGGAAGGGTCACACTACCACCAGGGCCTTAAAACTACTCCTGGAAATGCCCA
This sequence comes from Eriocheir sinensis, assembly GCF_024679095.1. Taxonomy (NCBI): domain Eukaryota; kingdom Metazoa; phylum Arthropoda; class Malacostraca; order Decapoda; family Varunidae; genus Eriocheir; species Eriocheir sinensis. Next base: position 545,805 of record NC_066531.1, read on the forward strand.
CAACTCCTACGAAAGCCTTGTCAAATAGGTGTTTCTTTAGGTTCACGGTACAGAGGAAGGGTCACACTACCACCAGGGCCATAAAACTACTCCTGGAAATGCCCACAACTCCTGCGAAAGCCTTGTCAAATAGGTGATCTTGGGCAGCGAAATGTCTTATAAGACGACCCCAGCCTTGCTCTCCCTAGAAACACCACTATAGAGCGACTGTCTCCGGGACTAAACTAAATAATTCTTCCTTCACCTGTTAAAAGGGTACACTTACATACCACACCATACAATCGTGTCACGTTTGGCAGTTGTACCTCAAGACTTGGGGCATATTTTTAAACATTTCTGCGCCCAAGAACACGTAATTTACTCGTCTTTCGTGGGAGTTTAGAGCATTTCCAGGGGTACTTTTATGACCCTGGTGGTAGTCTGAGCCTTCTTCTGTACCGTGAACCTAAAAGAACACTCATTAGAACTCGATTAACCTCCTTTTTGGCCCTTGGAAATAGTTGGTGTGCGGGGCGGGAGCATTTGACAGCACTACCATGAGTCCCGCCCGCCCGGCAGGCTTGTTCCCTCCCACCGACAAACCGTTACGCCCATAAGAGCAGTTAGAGCGCGGTCCCCCGGGAGTCGTGATCCGCGGCCTGTCACTCCGCCCTCCAAATGGTCTCGTCCCTGCCCGCACGCCTGTCACACGGCCCGCTGCTCCGCGACGCCCCTTATCACCTGCCTCGTTCGTTGTCTCTCCTCTTCCCTCAGACGCGCCGTGACTCCCTCCTTTCCTCTTTTCTTTTCACGCCTGTTGAGGTGATTTTTCTTTCCTTTGTTTCTTTTGTTTTGTTTTTCGTTTTGGTTTTATTTTTTCTATAGTTTGTGGTGTTGTTGTTGACGCGATCGTCCTTGCTGTTGTTGTTGTTACTTTATCATCCTTGACCTCCCTTTCGGCCACCTCTTTTGATTCTTTTTTTTAGGAGCAGCGAGTAGCGGGCTTTTTTTATTATTGTTTCCTTTTTTTGTGCCCTTGAGCTGTCTCCTTTCTTGTAAAAAAAAAGTTACTATGTGTTTTCTTTTGTTATTATTATTGTTGTGTTGGTTATTGTTTTTGCTATTGCTGTTTTTTTTCTGCTTTTGTTGTTGTCTTTGTCATTCTTGTCTTACTTGTCATCGTCTTTTTTTTTTTTTTACAGCAGAGGAAACAGTGCAAGGGGGTAAAAACAACAACAATAATAACAAAAAAGCCCGCTACTTACTGCTCCTGAACAGAGTAGAGTGGCCAAAAAAAGAAATCAATTTCGGGAGGCGAGGTGTCCTGATACCCTCCTCTTGAAAGAGTTCAAGTCGTAGGCAGGAGGAAATACAGATGAGGGAAGATCGTTCCAGAGTTTACCAGCGTGAGGGATGAAAGAGTGAAGATGCTGGTTAACTCTTGCATAAGGGGTTTGGACAGTATAGGGATGAAAAAGTGAAGATGCTGGGTAACTCTTGCATAAGGGGTTTGGACAGTATAGGGATGAAAGAGTGAAGATGCTGGTTAACTCTTGCATAAGGGGTTTGGACAGTATAGGGATGAAAAAGTGAAGATGCTGGGTAACTCTTGCATAAGGGGTTTGGACAGTATAGGGATGAAAGAGTGAAGATGCTGGTTAACTCTTGCATAAGGGGTTTGGACAGTATAGGGATGAAAGAGTGAAGATCCTGGTTAACTCTTGCATAAGGGGTTTGGACAGTATAGGGATGAAAGAGTGAAGATGCTGGTTAACTCTTGCATAAGGGGTTTGGACAGTATAGGGATGAAAAAGTGAAGATGCTGGGTAACTCTTGCATAAGGGGTTTGGACAGTATAGGGATGAAAGAGTGAAGATGCTGGTTAACTCTTGCATAAGGGGTTTGGACAGTATAGGGATGAAAGAGTGAAGATGCTGGTTAACTCTTGCATAAGGGGTTTGGACAGTATAGGGATGAAAGAGTGAAGATGCTGGTTAACTCTTGCATAAGGGGTTTGGGCAGTATAGGGATGAAAACGTGAAGATGCTGGGTAACTCTTGCATAAGGGGTTTGGACAGTATAGGGATGAAAGAGTGAAGATGCTGGTTAACTCTTGCATAAGGGGTTTGGACAGTATAGGGATGAAAGAGTGAAGATGCTGGTTAACTCTTGCATAAGGGGTTTGGACAGTATAGGGATGAAAGAGTGAAGATGCTGGTTAACTCTTGCATAAGGGGTTTGGACAGTATAGGGATGAAAGAGTGAAGATGCTGGTTAACTCTTGCATAAGGGGTTTGGACAGTATAGGGATGAAAGAGTGAAGATGCTGGTTAACTCTTGCATAAGGAGTTTGGACAGTATAGGGATGAAAGAGTGAAGATGCAGGTTAACTCTTGCATAAGGGGTTTGGACAGTATAGGGATGAAAGAGTGAAGATGCTGGTTAACTTTTGCATAAGGGGTTTGAACAGTATAGGGATGAAAGAGTGAAGATGCTGGTTAACTTTTGCATAAGGGGTTTGGACAGTATAGGGATGAAAGAGTGAAGATGCTGGTTAACTTTTGCATAAGGGGTTTGAACAGTATAGGGATGAAAGAGTGAAGATGCTAGTTAACTTTTGCATAAGGGGTTTGAACAGTATAGGGATGAAAGAGTGAAGATGCTGGTTAACTCTTGCATAAGGGGTTTGGACAGTATAGGGATGAAAGAGTGAAGATGCTGGTTAACTCTTGCATAAGGGGTTTGGACAGTATAGGGATGAAAGAGTGAAGATGCTGGTTAACTCTTGCATAAGGGGTTTGGACAGTATAGGGATGAAAGAGTGAAGATGCTGGTTAACTCTTGCATAAGGGGTTTGGACAGTATAGGGATGAAAGAGTGAAGATGCTGGTTAACTCTTGCATAAGGGTTTGGACAGTATAGGGATGAAAGAGTGAAGATGCTGGTTAACTCTTGCATAAGGGGTTTGGACAGTATAGGGATGAAAGAGTGAAGATGCTGGTTAACTCTTGCATAAGGGGTTTGGACAGTATAGGGATGAAAGAGTGAAGATGCTGGTTAACTCTTGCATAAGGGGTTTGGACAGTATAGGGATGAAAGAGTGAAGATGCTGGCTAACTCTTGCATAAGGGGTTTGGACAGTATAGGGATGAAAGAGTGAAGATGCTGGTTAACTCTTTCATAAGGGGTTTGGACAGTATAGGGATGAAAGAGTGAAGATGCTGGTTAACTCTTGCATAAGGGGTTTGGACAGTATAGGGATGAAAGAGTGAAGATGCTGGTTAACTCTTGCATAAGGGGTTTGGACAGTATAGGGATGAAAGAGTGAAGATGCTGGTTAACTCTTGCATAAGGGGTTTGGACAGTATAGGGATAAGTTTGTTCAGAAAGTCGTGTGCGGCGTGTCAGCTTTCTGCACCGTTTCCTTTTTCAATTCGAAAATATCAGTCATGGAAACATTTTTTTTCTTGCGAACAACGACACAGTGAGAGAAAATAATTCTACTAAGTTAAGGAAAAGCAATAATGACAATAATTCAGACTACTGAATACATCCAATCACATTGTTAAGAATTGGTCGTTAAAGTAACCGTTTTATCGCGTCAGTAGTTAGCTAGAAAACATTTAATACATGAAAGTCTCGATTAGATTTCACGACAATTACACCCTGCTAGTCTCTGTATTTTCTTTTTTAAAAGAAAAAAACTTCATTTGCGCTTATTTCTTTCTGAAAGTGATAACGTGTGTTCTGGTATTAGAAATGTAGTAATATAGTTCTCAATACTTCTTGTTTTTTGCATGGAATAAAATGTTGCTGTCCTTTCCTCTTTCTCTTCCCTGTGTTTTTTTGTCAGTGGTTTGTTTTGTTTCAGAAATACTTTCCTTATCAATATTTCAGCAACGCTAAACACAAAGGTCTTCTACTATTTGTTTCTTTTAATGTACCGTTCTTTCTCTAAAATCTATTGACACTCCGTATTTACTCTCCTTCCTGCCAGACCCTTTGCATCCCTTATAATGTTCCCCTTCCTCGTCATGCCTTACTGTTTTGTTTATGTTGTTTGTTGATTATTGCTAAACTTCGTTCCTCACTCGTCTACAACCCCCCAGCAGCTGCCTTTCTCTTCTTGTACCTTCTCTTCTTGACAACCTCCTTTCTCTTCACTTCTCTCCCTCCCTGCAAACTCGGCTGGAACTTTCTCGTGTGTCGCTTCTATAGACGACCAACACTTCAAGAGCCATTTAGCCTCTTATTGAAGTTGGCATGAGAGGTGTAATACGGCAGAACTGTTGATGCAGCATTGGGGCAAGTTTGCTAATTACGTGGTCTGTCACAGCCGTCGCCTTTTGAAGAGAACTTGCTAGCATTGCTAAGATCATTGTGACTGTGATGCTTTTGAAACACGCAAGCATTGTTAGTTTTATCATCAGCATCAAGGTCACTATCATCATCATCATCATCATCATTATCGCTTCAAGTTTATTATTTTATTGCATGATTCTCTGTCTCTCTGTCTGTCTGTCTGTCTGTCTCTTTGTCTGTCTGGCTGTCGGTCGGTCGGTAGCTCGATCGGTCGGTCGGTCGAGTGGTCTGTCGGTCTGTCGGTCTATCGGTCTATCTCTTTGTCTGTCTGGCTGTCGGTCGGTAGCTCGTTCGGTCGGTCGGTCGAGTGGTCTGTCGGTCTGTCGGTCTATCTCTTTGTCTGTCTGGCTGTCGGTCGGTAGCTCGTTCGGTCTGTCGGTCGAGTGGTCTGTCGGTCTGTCGGTCTATCGGTCTATCTCTTTGTCTGTCTGGCTGTCGGTCGGTAGCTCGTTCGGTCTGTCGGTCGGGTGGTAGGGCGGTCGGTCCGTCGGTAGATCTGTCAGCTGCCTCCCCCTTTCTCCCCTGGCGTCGTCGGGCTAAATCTTGTTGTCTCCTCGTCTCGTCGCCTCGCCTCATTTCGGTTCGTCAACTGCGCCATAACTTTCCTTCTTTAATGCCTCCTGAACGAAAGGGCCACACCGCTAAGCCCCTTTATTGTCTCCCCTCGCCGAGGCTTACACTAGTATTCCATCGCCAACAGCATGTTCCCGCGCGTGGTGCTTCTTCGCGACATTTTAGGTTGAAGCTCCTCGTCATGACTAAGCTCTTCCCACTCCTAACTTAGGTTACCTTGGGTGTAACGACGGTCTGCGTTTGTGTGTCAGTTGAAATGCTTTTTAACAGTATAAATATAATGTTTAGGTTGATGAATAGCTGTTTGCATTCCTTCCTTTGGTGGTGGAAAACAAAGAACAATACTCATCATTTTTATAAACAATATTTCCTACACTAGAATCATCACGGACTACAATGACTGCAAACGAGAACTTATTTTTTTTAGTGTATAAATTGTCACAAGCACGACGGGTGATTATTTTGTAAGATGAATCCCAAACAAGCCCTGGGAAAGTAGTACATTGTAAATATAATAAATGTAATGTAAATGATAAATGATTGTAACACTGCTTGTTCCAGTGAGAGAAAAATATTCCGTCTTAAAATTCTCATGTTTTTCTTTTCATGAATGACGAATAAGAAAGGGCAGCAGGTGGCCAAGTCGAGGTCGCAACACAAAGGGTCGTATTGTAAGACATTTCCCCGGCCAAGAACACACATTTGACAAGGCTTTCGTAGGAGTTGTGGTAATTTCCAGGAGTAGTTTTATGACCCTGGTGGTAGTTTGACCCTTCTTCTGAACCGTGAACCTAAAGAAACACTCATTAGAACCCGACTGACTCCCTCTTTGACCTTTAGAAATAGGTGATGTGAGAGGCGAAAGAGTCTTATTATACCAACCAAAGACTGCCTGAAAATTGTCGTCACTCAGCACCATTGAGACAGTATAGCCTTTGCCTCGTGTCACCATCACCCTGACAACAGGCATTCATCCTTACTATTGCCTCTGGTGGTGTTGTTTTCACGTCTCTTTTCATGAACGGTCCGTTTTCCTTATGTGGCTTCCTTTCATATGTCTCTCATACGTCATAGAAATCCAAAAACACTTACAAAAGAACATAAGAACATAAGGAGTCTGCAAGAGGCTGGGAGAAGTAAATATTTTTATCAAAGCTATATTTGCCTATTGAACATATTTCGCGGTAAGAAGACAGACCAAGAGCAAAAGAGAAGTATAAAATCCTATCTGCAAAACATTTTACTACACCGTTGGAACGTTTCTTCTGGTGTGTCTTGCAGCGGCATCAAGTGTTCCGTCCCTGCAACATGTCTGCATGATCCAGACTTATTTTCTTACTCCTCGTCCACTCGTCATGTGTAGTTCTCTTTTAAAGAGTTCTTAATAAATTCCATTCCTTCAGCAAGAAAGCTATTGTACTGTTTCCTTTCCCCACATGTGGTTTTGTTATAAAAATGAAATAGGAACTCAAAAAAACGCAACTACTAACTTCCTTTACTCCTCTAAGTGTCACTTGTAAACCCAAAGTTTTGATTTGCTTCCTGGTTACGAAGATCCGGCGTGTCAGTGATTCAGATGAAATCACATACGTATAGGAACCTGTATGATTTCTAATTCAAACATTTGTTTTCGAAAAGTTTGCCTGCAACGAAAAGAAAATTCTGCAGCAGGTACCGTCGGGGGTATAGAATCCGAGCACTACTGTTCTGAAATAACACCCACTCGGTTCAAATTTTTTAAAACTTTGTCATTAACATTTTTCAAAATAAATCGTACATTTTTCTTTCTATATGATCCGAAGTTTGAAATGATAATCCGTTCGTTTCAACATCTGGCAGCCAACTTCTGGTCCCTCACTGTCACGACAACTTCCCGTCCATTCTGTCCCCGCCGCGCCGCTCATCGCTGTGGTCTCTCGCGCCGCCTGCCCCGCGAGGCCCAAACCACCCTACCATTACTGCTGTCAGTCTGCTGCTGCTGCTACTACTACTACTACTACTACTACTACTACTACTACTCTTCCCTCGGCTACCCCTTGTCCCTCCCCTCTACCAGCCCTCCTAACGCCTCCACGTCCAGTCGCCACCCCACTCCCACTGCTCACTACTCATCCATCAGACGCCACAAGACCATTCTTCCTGCTGTGGTCTGCGTAGATCAGACACAGTTTCGGGGCACAGACAAGCTGAAAACATCTGTTAGGCTTGTAGGGGACTCACTGGTTAGAGGTCAACTCACGGAATTCTGTGGCAGGAATACAGAGACGCGGAGGCCCTATTGTATTCCGGGAGCCAAATTGGACGACATTATATCAGCTTTCGATGCTGTCACGGAAAGCGCGAAGGAAGACACAGATTATCTGATTCACACGGTGACAAACGACGTCCAATCTACAAAACCTCAGGTCCTACAATCAAAATACCGTCAAGTCATTCGGCGTTACAAGACCAAGTCCCCTCACATCATTGTCTCTGGAATTCAACCTAGAATCAGCGCTTACGCCGGCTTCAACAGCAAAGCGAGCAACATCAATACTAGTCTGAAGGAAATTTGTGACGACGAAGGCGTAGCGTCCACAAACGCTTGGCATCACTTCCTTGAGCGCCCAGACTTGTTTCGGGACGATGGACTACACCTGAATGAGGTTGGTTCGGCGCGTCTCGGGAGGCTCCTGGACGAGGCAGTGAAAAGCTTTTCGAAAAGCCTTTCAAAAAACTGCAGGCGAAGGCGGGGAAAAGGCAGCCCTTGATCAACCAACCCGTAGCGTCGGTGCGGCTCACAAGAAACTGTGTAACTAACGACGCCTCCGACAAGCAAACTGGTACAACTCGTCACGGCAAAAACAGGAGTCACATTTCTCTTATGTACACAAATGCACGTAGTTTAATATCCAAAAAGGACGAAATTAGGGCGTATATTACAACAGAGAAACCATATGTGGTAGCCACCACAGAGACTTAGGCCAACTCTGCACATCTAGAATCCGAACTGTCATTCCCTGGGTACGAAAGCTTCCACAAAAGTCGAAAGAACAAGAAAGGAGGAGGAGGAGTTTGCTACGTAAAAAGTACATTCCCTGCCATTAAAAATTGACAAACAGGACGCAGAGAAATACGATTCCGTCTATGTGGAAATAACCACAAATAACAAGAAACTAACACTTGCAACCGTATACAGGCCCCCCAAACAACAGGCAGCCGATGACACTGCCCTCTACGAAGAGATTCACTCTCTAACACAAAGCAAGGAAGCAATTATAATTGGGGACTTTAATTGCCCTAACATTGACGGGGGACTGATGACTGGAGATCAAGAGGGTAAAAGACTTATAGAAATGGTGGAGGATTCGTTCCTCACTCAAGTTGTAACTCAACCAACAAGAGAAAACAATCTGCTGGATCTGGTATTAGTAAGCGACCCCGACCTCATTCGTGATTGTACAGTTGGTGAGAAACTTAATGGTTGCGATCACCATTTAATCCGTTTTAATGTCAACATATGTCACAAATTCGTAGATAATCCGTCAATGATACCAGATTACAAAAAGGCTAATTTCAACTTAGCCCGTGAGCTGCTTCCCCCTACAACCTGGGACCAACTTAACCTCACCGACAATACAATCGACAACGCGTGGAACGTCTTCAAAGATAAGCTGTTGCAGTTAGAGAAGGTTACAGTGCCTACGTCATCCAGGCGAGTAAATGGGGACGTAGATCCACCGTGGATGACCAGAGTAATAAAAAGGGCAGTAAACCTAAAAAAAAGGAATTATAATCTGATGAAAGAAAATGACACGGCCAAAGCCCGCACACAGTACCACAACAGCCTCAGAGCTTGTCGCACCCTTATTCGGAGTAGCAAACGCAACTATGAAAAGCAAATAGCGCGCGAAATCAAAACTAACTCCAAGAAATTCTTCACGTACATAAAATCGAAAAAGAAAAGAAAATCTAATATTGGTCCCCTGACAGACGAGACTGGATCTGTAACCCAGGACAACAAACACATGGCCAGAATCCTCAACAGTAACTTCGCATCCGTATTAACAGTAGAGGACATCAAAACCATTTCCGAGGGCCCTGACCCGCCGAGGGGAATCACGCCCCTGGATACTGACTCAATATGCGACCATGAAGTGAAAAAGTACTTGGACAAACTCGACACGAACAAGTCAACGGGACCTGACAACTTGTCCCCAAGGTTTTAAAAGAGCTTAGACAGCAAATACTCCAACCACTCACTAACATATTTAACCGGTCAGTACAACTGAACAAGGTCCCAGAAGACTGGAAGATGACAAACGTAACATCGATTTTCAAAAAAGGAGACAAAAGCGTTGCATTAAACTACAGGCTCATAAGTTTGACATCAGTGGCAGGAAAAATACTCGAGAAGATTATTAGAGACAAACTTGTCAAGTTTCTAGAGGACAATCATATAATCTATTTGACTTCTTCCAAGATATATATAAGAATTGGGATGCCCACATCCCCAGTGATATTATATACCCGGACTTTCAGAAAGCCTTCGACAAGGTACCGCACGAGCGACTCCTTAAGAAACTGCACTCGGCGGGCATTGGAGCCAATTTGATCGCGTGGATATGAGATTGGCTCACCGACAGAAAACAACGAGTGCTACTCAACGGACAGCCTTCCGATTGGCGTCCAGTCACTAGTG
>NC_066531.1:560399-610399 GCF_024679095.1 Eriocheir sinensis
TTTCTTTCACTACCGAAGATTTTTGTTTTTCGTTTTTTTACGACAGCAGCGGCGGCGGCGGCGGTGGTGGTGGTTTCTGATTTTTTTTTTCTTTTTTTCCGTGGGAGGAACTACTAAACATTTTCAAGACTGCTATTTACTGTGCCGATACACCGGGTATTCGATATATGGGAGTTCGGAATATGCAAATTCGCTCATATGCGACTAACCTAAATGTGCCAAGTATTCGTTTTACGCGAGAAAAATTCGCTATTGAGTAGTGGTGTTCTTGAGAGTGGTTGGTGAGGTATGGTGGCCGACTCGCTATAGAGGGCGGCGGGTGCAAATGTTTCCCCGCACTTTCCTCGCCCATAATCAACCTTTTCCTCCCTCTGATCCTAAAGTTAATCCTCAGGTAGCTAATTATCAGCCTAAATCGTAGACTTTGGGTGTGTCTCGCCGGAAGCAATCAATGTGCTTTATTGTTGCTTTAGTGCTTTATTATTGTGAAACGGTGCCGGAATAAATAGTTAGAGGGTTCGAAAACGGGTCGTGGAACATAACCCCCTATAATTAATGTGATGATAGGATCGAAATATGCGAATTCACATTATGCGAGCTTTTTGCAGAACATAACCCTCGCATATAACGAATACCTCGTGTATTTTCATATCGCTCAAATATATCCATACTGTAGATTCTTCATTTTGTTTATACCCTTTTCCTTTTAAAGTATATTTTAAATCATTTTTTGGATATTTTTTCACCTTGTTTTCTTTCGTTTCCTCAGCGTTGTTTTTTTGTGTGTGCTTGATTCCGTTTTTTCTTTTTTTTTTTTTTTTGCGTTTGCGTGCTCCCTGCGCCCATGTCTCGGTCCTTTGTTCCGTGCGAGGCCGCCTTTCGAGGCCTCTAACACTTTTACCCGTGCTCGTTATTGTTCATCTCATCCGCGGCGACACTCGACTCCTCCGGCCGTGACGTCGCTGCCATTGTCATGATCACCGTTTTTCTCCAGGAATCCCAGAGTCTAATTTCCAAGCGACTGATAATTTTATTTCCCAGATGAACAGAGTGGAAAGAAAGGAGAAGAATTAGGCGAGAGGCGGGGGACGGAGAATTAGAGAGAGAGAGAGAGAGAGAGAGAGAGAGAGAGAGAGAGAGAGAGAGAGAGAGAGAGAGAGAGAGAGAGATAGAGAGAGAGAGAGAGAGAGAGAGAGAGAGAGAGAGAGAGAGAGAGAGAGAGAGAGAGTTAGACGTATAAATAGATAGATAGATAAAGAGATAAATAGATAGAGATATGGATAGATAGATAGATTGTTTCCTTTTTTGTGCCCTTGAACTGTCTCCTTTGTTGTAAAAAAAAAATAGATAGATAGATAGATAGATAAATTAAAAGGTAAAGTTCAGGGCATACGATAAAGCTGCGCGTGGCCTCATTGCTCACCTCCGTCGCATTGGCCCTTGAGCCTGTGGTGGTGAGAGCCCTTTCCTTCAGGACGCAGAGCCAGTGTGTCATCCAGGTTACCACAGTTTACCCTCCCAGGTTTCCCCAGGTACCCATATGTCGACCAGCCCAAATAGGATGGATGACAAGCTGTGTGAACGGCACGTCGATTTGTCTGGGCCGGGATTCCAACCCCGGGCCCGCGAATTCGTACCTAGCCACACTAAACACTGCACCACGAAGAAAGATAGAAAGAGAGACATACAGAGGGGCAGATGGGGGCTTCGTGGTGCAGTGGTTAGCACACTCGGCTCACAACGAGAGACCCCGGGTTCGATTCCCGGGTGGATTGGAAAAATTTGGGCGGCTTTTCTGATACCCTACGCCCCTGTCCACCCAGCAGTGTATGGGTACCAGGTATTAATCGGGGGTTGTGTCCCGTCTCCCGGGATCTGTTCCATTCTCGTATAATTCCTTCCCCTCCTGTCTCTCTCCGGCATATGACCACAGTTGTTGCGCCGACTAAACGAAACTTTCCAACTTTTCCAGAGGGGCAGATAGACAGACAGATACAGACATATACAAGAAGACAGAATTGCCATGTTATCTGTTTCAGTAGAATAAGTTCAGTCGCTCAGCTATACTCGGGAAAAATGAACATCAAACGTTAAGCTGCTTGGAATCAACGAAAGAAGAAATTCATATAAAAATTGTTCAGCGAAGCAACTCATTTGACGCTGAAAGGGAAGCACGACTCCTGTTATTTCTTTCACTCGACTTAACACCGTAATGGTTGAAGTGGTTTCCTTTGGTAATTGTGTTATTTTATCGCCATAAAGAGATAAGCAGTTCATTATCAAATGGGAAATTTTCAAAAGAATTGTTTTATTCTTGGTGTTATTCAATATGGAAATGAAAAGCTAGTATGTGTTAGTGGAAAAATTATAATCGCTTGTGAGTACTAAATATAAATACAAGCTACACTCTTCAAAACGACGTGTAGCTGTGAGGTGGTCTACCGAAACGCCGTTCAAAAGAGATAAACTAAAGTAAATGTGAGAAATGCTGTGGCCGCACTCTAAATAATTGACTGGCCAACAACACATTTATCGTCTAAGTTTTTTTTTAGCTGATTTAGGACAATTTTGATGTGCTGAATCCAAAAACCACATTGGTTTTGCTCAATCAGGTCAACTTTTTTTTATCTATCGCCACATGATGTTTTTTACGTTTTTTTTTATTTTACACGTGCGGGTATTTTCTATTTATGAGGCAAAATTCTTTCTTATTTCTTTAAATAAACGAATTCATAAGAGTTTACATGCGCCATTTTTTACTAACTGGTATTCTTTATATTTTGTTGTGCCAACAGTCCGGGTTCACCAAGTACCCGTGCTTTCTGTGCATGTGGGAGAGCAGGGACAAAGCTCAGCATTACACGAAGAAGGACTGGCGGCCTGTACGGGAGGAATTGGTGCCTTGCACAGCAAGGAACGTCATAAACATCCCTCTGGTGGACAGACAGGATATTCTTCCCATCGCTCGGCTTGATCAAACAGTTCACCAAAGCTCTGGACAAGGATGGCGGCTGCTTCACTTACTTGTGCCACATTTTTCCAGGACTGACCATGGAGAAGTTGAAAGCTGGCATCTTTGACGGTCCCCAACTCCGTGAGCTCATCAGAGATCCGGAGTTTGAAAACTCAATGAATGAAGTGGAACTGGAAGAGTGGAAGGCTTTTGTTCTTGTCGTGAAGAACTTTATTGGCAACAAGAAGGCCAGGAACTACGCAAAACTTGTCACCAATATGCTGACTGCTTTCAGAAACCTCGGATGCAACATGAGCATCAAAATGCATTACTTATTCTCACATATGGATCGGTTTCCTGAGAATCTGGGATCAATGAGCGACGAGCAGGGGGAGAGATTCCATCAGGACATGAAAGAGATGGAGACCAGGTATCAGGGACGCTGGGATGCAGTCATGATGGCTGATTACTATTGGACTCTGAAGAGAGACATCCCTACCGCTGAGCATTCTGAGAGTTCGAAGAAACGGAAGTTCATGCCCTGAATGTTGAACAATGATGACCTAATATCCAATTTACATGTTTTTATCTTTATCAATGTCTACTATTCAATGTTCACTTATCAATATTTGTGACATTTAATAAATGAATTGTGTTAGAAAACGATTTTTTTATCTTAAAAACCTATTTCGGGCGAGAAATATTAACTAATATCAACCGAAAATGTCACAAAAATGTAATCGATTTAGTTATAAGATCGGATTGAAAAAAAAATTCGACTTAGCACAAAAACCTGACCTGATCGAGAGAAACGGGTGTCATTTTCGGATTCAGCGGTGCAAATTTGTCCTAAATCAGTTGAAAAAACTTTGACAACTTACATTTTATTTGGTAACCTACTAACGGTTTCAGGGGCCGCGTTCCCCTGTTTTTCGCAAACAAAACTTTAACAAAGCGTCGGACAAGGATGTCATTTTGGCAGTGGATGTTTGAGACCCCGACCTAATGGGCAAAAATATGATTTGGTGTCACATGTGGATAATGAAGCACTTATAGGAGTAAATTTAGGGTAAACTTGGCTGAAAGTTAAAGGCTCTGTGAGCGAGGCTAGCCCCGCCCCGCTCATCTTCTCGTGACGTCGATGTGACGTTTAGCTCTGACGTATGAGTGATCATCCATCCAACCAGCAATTATGTCTTACTGCTTCACACACACACACACACACACACACACACACACTGTAGCAATATAATCTACTGTAAATATGGATGTTCCTTATAGGAACTATCATTTGGGGAGAAACAATTTTACTCGAAGGAAATTACTTATCCTTTACATGGAAAATGTGACTATTGGTAGTACATGCTGCATGTATGTAAGCGAGCAGTAGTTTCTGGTTTCATCCCTCGTTGGTTCGTCAACCTTTCCCATACCCAACCTTTCCTTCCTCACACAATCATCCCCACCCAACTACCCAACAACACCTTTGTCGTTGGCGGGGCTAGCCTCGCTCACAGTGCCCTTAACTTTTAGCCAAGTTTACCCTAAATTTACTCCTATAAGTGCTTCATTATCCACATGTGACACCAAATCATATTTTTGCCCATTAGGTCGGGGTCTCAAACATCCACTGCCAAAATAACATCCTTGTCCGACGCTTTGTTAAAGTTTTATTTGCGAAAAACATGGAACACGGCCCCTGAAACCGTTAGTAGTGATATATATAATCAGTCTGTACAAAACCAAACATATATTATAAATGCAAATGATGGACAAATGTCGATTAATAAAATGGTGACCTCCTAACTGGATTTTTTAACATGATGCACGAGAAAAGGAATGTCCTGGCCTCACACTGACCTAATATCGACTCATTAATGGCTGGCTTGTGATGCTCAAAAGAAGCGTCTGTTACAAGCGTTCGAGACAACTCATGAAACTGGTATCGAACGAAACTCTTGACTCTTGTATCAAACGAAACTCTCTACGACTCTTCAGAACGAAGGTCACCGTGCTGTTTTGTGTAATGAAAAGAAAAAAAAAATAGCAGAATCATTGCTTTGTTTCAGCAAGGGATATTTTGTGATACCTAACAGTTTTATCAGAATCTCTCTCTCTCTCTCTCTCTCTCTCTCTCTCTCTCTCTCTCTCTCTCTCTCTCTCTCTCTCTCTCTCTCTCTCTCTCTCTCTCTCTCTCTCTCTCTCTCTCTCTCTCTCTCTCTCTCTCTCTCTCTCTGTTTATCTATCTATCTATCTATCAATCCCAGGTTAATTGCTGAGGTTCACAACTTGATTTTCTGTGAACACTTAGCTCAGTCGCTCGAAGCACTTGAACGCGGCGTGTGGGAGGAAGGGAGCGTATGGCAGGGGTGGTTCCTTGCTCATGACCTCTTGTTTACGCTTGCATGTCATACTTTCTAAAATTAATGTTACCTGGAAATCCCATGTGTCCAGCCACAGACTCCAGCGTCTTCCTTCCCGCTTCATACAGACACTTCATAAATGCAGTTCATTTCCCTCCTTTCTTCTGAAAAAAAACACTTTCCTAATGTTTCTTCCTTCTTGATAACCCAAACTGTTGTGCTCTCCAAGTGCTTACATCAAATCCAGTGTCTGGCCTCGAATTCCAGTGACTTCCTTCCCCTTTGATAAAATGTGCATTCTCTGCCTCCCTCCACTACTGCTTCACCCTTCTTGACGGCAGGGGGGCTTCGTGGTGCAGTGGTTAGCACACTCGGCTCACAACCGAGAGAGCCCGGGTTCGATTCCCGGGCGGAGTGGAAAAATTTGGGCGGCTTTTCCGATACCCTACGCCCCTGTCCACCCAGCAGTGAATGGGTACCAGGTATTAATCGGGGGTTGTGTCCCGTCTCCTGGGGTCTGTTCCCTTCTATAATTCCTTCCCCTTCTGTCTCTCTCCGGCATATGACCACAGATGTTGCGCCGACTAAACGAAACTTTCCAACTTTTTTTTAACGGCAGAGATGCTGCTGGGAAGCTATCATGAATTCTAATGGTTGTCTACAGACCCCATGTGTTCCACCAAGAATTCCAGCACCTTTTCATTTAAACATGCACTCTTTATAATTATCTTTCTTTTTCTCATTTTCTCGCCCATCTTGACTGTTGTGGTGATGCATAGAGTCCATCATAATTTTCATTGCTACCCTCAAACCTCATGTGTCCAGCCAAGAACTCCAGCGATTTTCTTCTTCCCTCATATTAACCTGCATTATAAACTATTCTCTCTACCTTTAATTACCGCTCACCTGCTGCTTGGAGTCTGCTATGCTAGAGAACAGTTATCTGCAAGTCTCATGTGCCCGGCTAAGAACTCCAGCGGCATTTCTCCTCTTTTATATAAGCGAGCATTAACATTTTCTTTTGTCTCTGTCTCTCCTACCGTACCGCCCTCCCTCCCTGAGTGCTGTTGTGGTGTCTGGACGCTGTCATGCTTTCAAACTGGTGCGTGCAACTTTCTTCTTCTTTCATACAAACGTACATTACTGTATACTTTTTTCTTCCTGGTGACTCCTCTTTCCCGTGCTCTTGACTGTTATTGTTCTCCTTGGAAACTGAACGAGCGCAGGAGCTAGGCAGGACAGAGTGGAGTCGAGGCTCTTCGTCCCATCAGCTCCCCTCCTCTTATTGACAATCTTCTACCTCTCAGACTCCGCCGCAGTGTTGCCTATCTCTCTGTCTTCCAGCAATATTTTCATGCTGACTGCTCTTCTGAACTTGCTAGCTGCATGCCTCCATACCTCCCGCAGCCCCGTTGCACAGAATAGCTCCGCATTTCCAAACCTGGGGGAAACTTATGAATTCCAGGGAGATATTTGACCAGAGGGAAACATAAATTATTAACAATTAGTCGACTGAAAAAAAAAATCTCGTAGAATGCGGCTATTGACCTTTCTCCAAACATAAAGATATAAAAATGTACATTGATGCTACGATTGTCTTGATTGTCTTGTGTTTGGCTACTATTGTTTATTATGTTATTTGTGTTATTAAGCAAGTAAATTTCGTGTTTTGGCTGCTTTTTTCCGTGTCCTCATGAAGGGGAAATCCGGATGGTTGAACTGGTTGAAGGGGAAACGACAGAAAAAGGTTGGGGCCCACTGCGAGTCTAGCTCATCCCTATGCTATCCAAATCCCTTATGCATAAGCAACCAACTGCTTCTCTCCTTTATTTCTTTCACCGGCAAACACTGAAACAGCCCTCCTTTGTCAGTATTCCCTTCTTCCTACGACGTTAACTCTTTGTTTTATGTTTCTTTGTTTATTGCCCCTCAGGTGTTGCATTAACTATAAAACAAAGAGATATTTAAACGTTTTGTAACGCGACCAAGTTTTACCTTGAGAGCGCATTAGCTTCTTGAAAGTGTTTTTATGAGTGTCTTTCACCGCCAGTTATGTAGTATTTATTTGTGGATTAAAGGTAGCTAAGTGTGATGTCTATAGCGAGCCAATTCTGGGGCCTGGCGTGTACTTCGGGGAACACTCGCAAAGGACGCTCCAGACCAGACTGTGTCAACAACAGACCCTCGAAACCTGCCCTGACTCCCACCTCGCCTAGCACGGATGTCTATTTGTTGTGTTATCAGCGACTCACTCACTCCTCTCTCTCTATCTACCACGGACTCCCATTTCCTTGTCACTACCACCACAAGCATTCTCTCTCTCTCCCTCTCTCTCTCTCTCTCTCTCTCTCTCTCTCTCTCTCTCTCTCTCTCTCTCTCTCTCTCTCTCTCTCTCTCTCTCTCTCTCTCTCTCTCTCTCTCTCTCTCTCTCTCTCTCTCTCTCTCTCTCTCTCTCTCTCTCTCTCTCTATCTCTCTCTCTCTCTCTCTCTCTCTCTCTCTCTCTCTCTCTCTCTCTCTCTCTCTCTCTCTCTCTCTCTCTCTCTCTCTCTCTCTCTCTGGCTCCTCTCTTCCTTCTCTCTTCCGTCCTTCCTTTTTACTATATATCTGTTTCCCCTTCAGTCAAAAGTCCTCTGTTGGTTTTGTTCATACTTTCCCGTCTCACTCTTACACGCCTTTGGTTCCTTATTTTTTGCTCCTCTTCATCCTCCTTCTCCTCCTCCTCCTCCTAGTGATCCTCCTCCGCCCGCTCTTCCTCCTTCTAATCCTAATCCCACTCCTCCTCCTTTTTGCCTCAGTGTCTTCCAATGACCCACAACATTTAACACTTGTCTACGATTTTTATGATTTGTTTTCTTATGTAACGAATATTTCTTTTGTATTTGTGTATATATATTTTTTCCCCTTGCTGTGTATTTTCTTTTCTTTTTCTTTTATTCCTTTTATTTCACGTGTACCTGAATTTCTTTTTTTTTTTTTTTTTGCTAGACTCCATTCTCCCCCTCGTATTTTTTCCCTTTTCCCCTTTCTCTTCCTTCTCTTTCTCCCCTCTTCCTCCCTCCACCCTCCTACCCCTTCCTCCACCTCTTCCATTCTCTTCCACCACACGTCTGCTCCACTCAGGTTACCATCTTTACCTCTCTTCCTATCCCTCTACCTCTCTCTGCGCCTTTCCACATATGTTATTTTTTTTCTCCTCGCACGCATCTTCCAAACTGCACAAAAGCCACTTTCCATATTTCCTCCCGCTGCCTCCCGTCACCTTTCTCTCCTCCCTCCAGCGTCGAACACACTCTCTCCGCCTTCCGTTTTGTCCTTTATTGTCTCTTTGGAAGGCATTGCCGAAACTCGTGAGCACTTTACACTATCATCTTTGCCCTCTATCCCCTTCCCTGTCCCTCTTGTGTCAATATCACTGAACTATTCCTTTCCTTAACCCTTCTGTTCTCCTACCACTTTGTCCTACGTAGCTATCTTCTCCCCCTCCTCCTCCTCCTCCTCCTGCTCCTCCTCTTCTATAAAAATTCTCTTTGATTGTTACTTTGTTGCATCAGGAGTAAATTAAGCGATCTCGCACGTTATAGAGCAAATGTTTTAATCGGTTCCGTAGGTCATGCAGTGGAGTACCCGAACAACTGATTATATCCCGTAATCCTCAGGTAATGCCTTGCTAAGTCTATATACACCAAGTCATGTCTTACGCAGGTTTGTGGGAGGAGACACGGCCGAGGCGTGGTTTATGCGTGCCACTACTTGGAGCCAAACTAGAGAATGTAGAGACAGGGATTTAGGGAAAACGAGGAAAGGCGGACTAATTTAAATCAATCAGTTCATCATGCCCTCCCTCACATCCCACAGCGCCGTTTGTAGGCATTGGAATTACAGTCACGCAATAGCACAATCAAAAGACATTTTTTCGTCAGTGGCTTGCCTGAACGCGCTGTGAAAGAAGGCGAGAATGCACATCCAGAGTGCACATACGGGCCCAACTTTAGTCACCCCTGAGCTGGCGGGTATTTTTTTTTTGGCTCCAAGTGACGTCATCCCGCTGCTCCGCCCCAAAACCGCCTCCTGAGCGTACCAGTCGCAGTTTTGAAGCAGAGTGACTTGACTTGGTATATATATACATAGACTTAGATGCCTTGATGCAAGCTAACGGTCTTTATATTGCCTTCTCTTCCATGTATCCACGTTTCTATGTTGTTTGTTCCTCCTCCTCCTCCTTCCCCTCCTCCTCCTCTGCACTGTATACCTACCCTACTCTACACAATTGAGCTACACTTTTATACCTGCATTTTTTGTTAATTTTCCTCCCTGTGCTTTTTCCTCTCATATTTTTTCTATTCCACGTAAACTTCAATCTATTTATATTTTTATACCCAAACTTCATAATTCGGTTAAGTGAACGATCACATCAATTTTATTCTATGTCCAGGAAAAGCTCGGTCACTTACACTGTGGATACTTTTGTTCGGAAACACCTAAGTTGATTATAAAAAAGGAGGAAAAATGCGATCGAGGTCAGAAGGGTGGAGAGGGGAGGAATGGAGGAATGGAGAGGCGAGGAGAGAAGGGTATGTGTGGAGGGGAGAGGGAATGAGAGAGTGAAGCGTGGGTTGAAAGAGATGAAGTAAAACGGAAAGAAAGAATGGGATGAAAAGAAGTCTAGAAAATTATAAAAATATGACGGAAAAAAAAGAGTATGAAAAGAAATGGAAAGCCGAGAGATGGAACGATGGAAGAGTGGAGTGGAAAAGAAGAAAATAGAGAAATACAACGAAAAGAAGGATTGAGGTGAAAAAATCGACCAAATAAGAGGATAGAACGGAAAAAGGAATAGCAAAAGAAAAAGTCGAGAGAGTGCGGTTAAAAAGAGAAGGAATGAGGTGAAACATGGAAACATGGAAACATGGAAATGCAAGCAACAGAAAGCCTATTGGCTCATTACGAGGTCGCCCGCTTGGGTGATTTAATCTGCTCGATCGCCACTTGGGGCTTGGTGAGCAGATAAGCACCTCGATATTGAGGAACAGATGGAAGCCCCTCGTTATTCAGTTTACTCCCGACGCAGCTAAATGACGGTCGATTCTATATTTGAAGGAGTTGATGGTATTCGCATTCACTACTTCTGAGGGAAGATTGTTCCAGTGGCGGATGACTCGGTTTGAAAAGAAACTCCTTCCAATGTCTGTGTTACATCGACTCGACTGAATGGGTAAACCGTTATTTCTAGTTCTTGAGTTGGTTTGCAGTTCAAAGAATTTGGAGTAATCGACGTTATTGAACTTTTTTAGATGCTTGAAGACTTGAATCATATCCCCTCGTAGGCGTCTTTTCTCCAATGTAAAGAGATTGAGTCGCTTGAGTCGTTCCTCGTACGGTTGAGCCCTGAAGGTTGGAATCATCTTTGTGGCGCGTCGTTGAATCCTTTCCAGTAGAGCAATGTCCTTTCTGTAATTGGGAGACCAGAACTGCACTGCATACTCGAGGTGCGGTCTTATCATGGAATTATACAAGGATAGCATCACGTCTGGTGTTTTACACTCGAAGTTCCTCGCTATGAACCCGAGCATAATGTTGGCCTTGTTGTATGCTTTTTTACAGTGATTCGCGTGTTTCAGGTCACTGCTGATAGTGAC
Source organism: Eriocheir sinensis (assembly GCF_024679095.1). Classification (NCBI taxonomy): domain Eukaryota; kingdom Metazoa; phylum Arthropoda; class Malacostraca; order Decapoda; family Varunidae; genus Eriocheir; species Eriocheir sinensis. The sequence continues at coordinate 571,353 of NC_066531.1, forward strand.
TCCAAGATCCTTTTCCTCCTGCATCGCTTGCAGAGGTCTCCCATTCATGATGTATGTATGGTTACTATTTTGGGACCCAATGTGCATGACTTTGCATTTGTCAACATTAAAAGACATTTGCCATTTTTCCGACCATTCGATGATGTGATTGAGGTCTTTCTGAATGATTTCGCAGTCGGTCTTTGTGAGGGCATCTCCACCCACCTTGGTGTCATCTGCAAATTTCGATATTGTGGATTTCAGTCCTGATTCTAGGTCATTGATATATATGATAAAGAGGATGGGTCCCAGCACTGAACCTTGAGGCACTCCACTAGTGACTGGAAGCCAATCGGAAGGCTGTCCGTTGAGTAGTACTCGTTGTTTTCTGTCGGTGAGCCAATCTCTTATCCACGCGATCAGATTGGCTCCGATGCCCGCCGAGTGCAGTTTCTTAAGGTCGACAAAATAAAGGAATACGACGGAAAAGAACTAACTAAAGAAATACCGAAAGCAGGAATGGTAGAAGCCTGGGGGGAGAAAAGTGTAAAATGAAAAGAAGGAATTAGGTGAAAAAGTCGCCAAAATTAAGGTATATGACGGAAAAAGGAGTGCATGAGTGATGAGTGCAAGGAGTAAGGGAATGGTCTGGAGCTAAGTCTATATACACCAAGTCAAGTCATACGCAGGTTTGTGGGAGGAGACACGGCCGGGGCGTGGTTTATGCGTGACACTGCTTGGAGCCAAACTAGAGAATGCAGAAACAGGGATTTAGAGAAAACGAAGAAAGGCGGACTAATTTAAATCAATCACTTCATCATGCCCTCTCTCACACCCCACACCGCCGTTTGTAGGCAATGGAATTACAGTCACGAAATGGCACAATAAAAAGACATATTTTTTCGTCAGTGGCTTGCCTGAACGCGCTGCGAAAGGGGGCGAGAATGCACATCCAGAGTGCACATACGGCCCCAACTTTAGTCACCCTTGAACTGGCGGGTACTTTTTTTTTTGGCTCCAAGTGACGTCATCCCGTTGCTCCGCCCCAAAACCGCCTCCTGCGTGTACCGGTCGCAGCTTTGAAGCAGAGTGACTTGACTTGGTATACATAGACTTAGGGTCAGGAGAGGCAAGGAATGAGAGAGCCGAAGGAAAGGAACAAAGAAACAAGAAAGGAATACACGATGATTCTCAATAAACACAGAATAGAACGGATGAGAAGGGACGCAGAGAAGAGGAAACAAGAAAAGAGAAAAATGATGACAAAAAAGATGGGAGAGAAGGAAGGGAAATAGCGCAGGGAAAAGAATATACTAGATAGATAAGTGAGAACAAGTAGGAATAGATAAATGCTTGCAGGAGAAAGGGAGGAACGGACGGAAGAGTGAAAAATAAAAAAGGCGAAGCGAAGCGAAGAATCAAAGGGTCAAATTACAAGACATTTCGCCGCCCAAGAACACATATTTGACAAGGCTTTCGTAGGAGTTTTGGGCATTTCCAGAAGTAGTTTTATGACCCTGGTGATAGTTTGACCCTTCTTCTGTACAATGAACCTAAAGAAACACTCATTAGAACCCGACTGACCCCCTCTATGAGCTTTAGAAATAGCTGATGTGAGAACTGAAAGTGTCTACGAATATCGACTTAAGTATTATAAGTAATAGAGAAGATGAGAGAAAATGGACGAAAGGAAGGAAGAGCATTATAGATGGAGAAAAGAGATGAAGAATGACGTTAACGGAACCTAAGAGTGGAAAAATAACTGACGGGGGATCTAGAGAAGATAAAAGAGAAGAGAGGGAGAAGCGATGCAGGAAGAAAGGAAGACAAAGAAGGAAGGAAGTGAAAAAAAGTATCAAGGGGAAAAGCAGAGATACAAAAGGGAAGAGAGAAAGGAATGATTAATTGGCAAGCTAAACGCAGAACGAAGAAAGAAAACAGCAAAATATAAAAGAAAAAACTGAGAAAGAGAGAAACAAATGCTGTATGGAGGGAAAACATGTAGAGTATCAGTAACGAGATGTAGAAAGGGAAAGAAAATAACCAAAATAGGACACCAAGGAAAACTAAATGGAGGTAGAAGCATAAGTTACGCAATTTACAATAAGAAACATATAGAAATAAATGCAATATGTAAGGTAAAGCGTGTAAGTTTTCAGTAACGAGACGGGAAATGGGAAAAAGTAATCATACCATATAGAAGACAAAGGAAAATTAAACAGAGGTGAAAGCATGTAAAGTTTAGCAGGAGATGGACAGAGAAGAGAAGGAAAAGGGAAAGCACCATCCTCTCGGGTAAATGGGTAGGCGGTGGCTGAGTGGTAGCGTGTTGGGCCCACATTCACCACGTGATGGACGACGCGAGTTCGAATCCCCACGCTACCACCTCGGATTTTTCAGTCACCGCCGAGTGGCTTAAAACTACCCACATGCTGTCCTGAAGACCACCCATCAACCCGGACTCTAGAGGAAACCATCCAAGTGAATCAAGAATGAGTTCCGGGGGGCAGCATGAGCCAAGAGAAGATGGCGCCACTATAAACACTTGCCTGCGCCATGACGGGCTGGGGACGAATACCCAATACAGAAAATAACCAATACAGAACCCCAAGGAAAACTAGACCGGTGAAAACACGAAAAGGGTAGCAGGAGAGGGAGGGAGAAGAGAAGGAAAACTATACCATTGTCTCGGGTATTTGGAGATTAAGCATGTAAGGTGTTAGTAACGAGAGGACAAAGGGGAAAGAAAATAACCAATACAGAACCCCAAGGATAACTAGACAGGAGAAAACACGAAAAGGGTAGCAGGAGAGGAGGGAGAAGAGAAGGAAAACTATACCATTCTCTCGGGTATATGGAGATTAAGCATGTAAGGTGTTAGTATCGAGACGGAAAAAGGGGAAAGAAAATAACCACAATAGGAGGCAATGGAAAAATAGATAGAGGGCATGTTAAGCAGAAGGATGGAGAAGAGAAGGATTCGGGTCGTTTTACAAGACATCGCCGCCCAAGAACACATATTTGACAAGGCTTTCGTAGGAGTTGTGGGCATTTCCAGGAGTACTAGTTTTATGACCCTGGTGGTAGTGCGAGTCTTCTTCTGTACCGTGAACCTGAAGAAACACCCATTGGAACCCGACTGACCCCCTCTTTGACCTCTAGAAATGGCTGATGTGAGAAGTGAGTGTCTCATAATACCAAGCTAAGCGTGTAAGGTGTCAGCAATGAGACGGAAATGGGGAAAGAAAATAACCAAAATAGGACCCCAAGGAGAGCTAGACAGAGGTGAAAACATGTAAAGGGTAGCAGGAGAGGGAGAGAGGAGATAAGGAAAAGCCCTATCCTCTCGACTGTATGGAAAGTAGACGTGTAAGGTGACAGCATCGAGACGGAAAAGGGGAAAGAAAATAACCAATACAGAACCCCAAGGAAAACTAGACAAAGGTGAAAACACGTAAAGGGTAACAAGAGAGGAGGGAGAAGAGAAGGAAAGCTATACCATTCTCTCGGATATATGGAGATTAAGCATGTAAGGTGTTAGTATCGAGACGGATAAAGGAAGAGAAAATTACCAATACAGGACCCCAAGGAAAACTAGACAGGTGAAAACATTTAAAGGGTAACAGGAGAGGGAGGGAGAAGAGAAGGAAAGCTATACCATTCTCTCGGGTATATGGAGATTAAGCATGTAAGGTGTTAGTATCGAGACGGAAAAAGGGAGAGAAACTAACCAATACAGGACCCCAAGGAAAACTAGACAGGTGAAAACATTTAAAGGGTAACAGGAGAGGGAGGGAGAGGAGAAGGAAAGCTATACCATTCTCTCGGGTATATGGAGATTAAGCATGTAAGGTGTTAGTATCGAGACGGATAAAGGAAGAGAAAATTACCAATACAGGACCCCAAGGAAAACTAGACAGGTGAAAACATTTAAAGGGTAACAGGAGAGGGAGGGAGAAGAGAATGAAAGCTATACCATTCTCTCGGGTATATGGAGATTAAGCATGTAAGGTGTTAGTATCGAGACGGAAAAAGGGAGAGAAACTAACCAATACAGGACCCCAAGGAAAACTAGACAGGTGAAAACATTTAAAGGGTAACAGGAGAGGGAGGGAGAGGAGAAGGAAAGCTATACCATTCTCTCGGGTATATGGAGATTAAGCATGTAAGGTGTTAGTATCGAGACGGATAAAGGAAGAGAAAATTACCAATACAGAACCCCAAGGAAAACTAGACAGGTGAAAACATTTAAAGGGTAACAGGAGAGGGAGGGAGAGGAGAAGGAAAGCTATACCATTCTCTCGGGTATATGGAGATTAAGCATATAAGGTGTTAGTATCGAGACGGATAAAGGAAGAGAAAATTACCAATACAGGACCCCAAGGAAAACTAAAGAGGTGAAAGCATTTAAAGGGTAACAGGAGAGGGAGGGAGAAGAGAAGGAAAGCTATACCATTATCTCGGGTATATGGAGATTAAGCATGTAAGGTGTTAGTATCGAGACGGATAAAGGAAGAGAAACTAACCAATACAGGACCCCAAGGACAACTAGACAGATGAAAGCTTGTAAAGGGTAGCAGAGAAAAAGCACCAATGGAAGGAAAAACGTGTAAAGTCCCAATAACTCGACAGAGAAGAGGATAGAAAATAACCATAGCAGGAGTCCAATGAAAACTAGATAGAGGTAAAAGCATGCAAAGGGTAGCAGAGAGGGCCAGAGAGGAGAGGAAAAGCACCGGCCTCTCGAGTCAGTGTCAGCGGAAGTTAAAGCCACACTAACTATGGGGTAACTCACCTAATTAGTTAACTTTGCCAGGGGCTTCCTTATACATGTGGGGCGTAACCTGGAGCGTGAGTGTTGGGATTAGGGGCTCAGAGTGACGGCCCACGGAGAGAGAGAGCAAGAGCTAGAGCAATAAAGAGAGAGAGAGAGAGAGAGAGAGAGAGAGAGAGAGAGAGAGATTCGTATCTTCCTCTGTGCCACAAAACGCGTACTTTAATCTTATTCATATTTATCTTAAAAAGATAGAGAGAGAGAGAGAGAGAGAGAGAGAGAGAGAGAGAGAGAGAGAGAGAGAGAGAGAGAGAGAGAGAGAGAGAGAGAGAGAGAGAGAGAGAGAGAGAGAGAGAGAGAGAGAGAAAATCAGACACAAAGAAACAGTTCGAAGCACAAACTGCCCAGACTGTTTAGCAAATGGAACGTCTGTTTGTGCGTGTGTGTGTGTGTGTGTGTTCAAACTTACAGACAGACAGTGACGTTGCCTGTCCCCACACTGCTCCTGGCGGGATGTCGAACACACACACACACACACACACACACACACACACACACACACACTCACTTAGATATATAAATAAATACTTTACATAATCACCTACCACATCGCCTTGCTACGCCATGCTGTGCTCCATCAGACATACCTGAAAAAAAGTGAAAAGGAGGAAATTAGTTTGAGCATTCAGGAAAAATATAACTCGCTCACTACGGTCAGAATATTTCAAAACACACACAGACACACACACACACACACACACACACACACACACACACACACACACACACACACACACACACACACACACACACACACACACACACACACACACACACACACACACACACACACACACACACACACACACACACACACACACGAATATCCTTACTTCTTCGAACAAAAGCATTAGAACAATCACATCTATCTCTCATATCTTCAATACATCATTATTTCTCTTATTTTCTCACTTTCAAGACACAATAGTAGTGATCTGAGTCCCACGCGTCCTATGCCTTGTGCTTCACTGCCCTCGTCTTCTCGCCGTCGCCCCGGGCCATGGTGCCGTATTTTAAGACACCATCGCTTTTAACATCAACTATTTCTAAAGGTCAAAGAGGGGATTAATTGGGTTTTCATGAGTGTTTTTTAAGGTTCATGGCACAGAAGAAGGGTCAAACTACCACCAGGGTCCTAAAACTACCCCTGGAAAGGCCTACAGCTCCTACGAACGCCATGTCAAATATGTGAACTTGGGCGACGAAATGCTTTAAAATACGACCCCAAGTTGGTGCCGAGGAAGGATGCTACATTATCTGTATCCCGCGGGAGGCAAGGAGTCCCTGCAGCGCGCGAGTGAGGGACACGAGTGGAGGCTTTCACCTTGCTTTTTCCGTAATGGTGTGGGCTTCGTGGTGCAGTGGTTAGCACACTCGTCTCACAACCGAGAGAGCCCGGGTTCGATTCCCGGGCGGAGTGGAGAAATTTGGGCGGCTTTTCCGATACCCTACCCCCCTGTCCACCCAGCAGTGAATGGGTACCAGGTATTAATCGGGGGTTGTGTCCCGTCTCCTGGAATCTGTTCCCTTCTCGTATAATTCCTTCCCCTTCTGTCTCTCTCCGACATATGAAAACAGATATTGCGCCGACTAAACGAAACTTTCCAACTTTCTCCGTAATGGTGTGGAGGTGGAGTGTAGAGAAAAAACAGAAGGAATTAAAGAAACTAGAAGATTGATAAGTATTGAAAAACGAGGAAATAAAGAAAAAAAGAAACATAGATCGACAGAGAGAATATAATCAAACCAAATAAACAATAAAAACCAGATAAACAATAAAAACAAGAACATAAGAGAGAAAACCGAGATAGCTAAAGACTACTAGGAACAGAGAGACAGGAAAACAAACTTATGAGTGTGTGTTTGTGTGTGTGTGTGTGTGTGTGCTAAGGCCCCGTCAGTAGTACCATAGATAAACAATAAAAACAAGAACATACGAGAGAAAACCGAGATAGCTAAAGACTACTAGGAACAGAGAGACAGGAAAACAAAATTATGAGTGTGTGTGTGTGTGTGTGTGTGTGTGTGTGTGTGTACTAAGGCCCCGTCAGTAGTACCATAGCGTTCGAAGGCCAAATGAAATGAAAGAGCAAGAAAATGAGTAGAAAATGGGCAAGAAACTAAAAAAACAAAAATGGGTTGAACAAGAAAGAAAAGAAGAAAAGAAGAAAATTGGGAACATGAATTCTGGAAACGAAAAAGCAAGAAAATAGTCAGAGGAGCTAAAACAATAAAGAAAAGAAAGGAATAACAACACAGAAAAGAAAGCAAATGATTATAGTCGGTTCACCCGAGTCTGAAGTGAGCGTTATCGCGCAACGGCAACCTGCAGCCTCACGTTGTGTTCGATTTCGTGGATAATGGCTTTTTTGTTTTTTTTACAACAAAGGAGACAGCTTAAGGGCACAAAAAAAGGAAACAATAATATAAAAAAACACTACTCGCTTCTCCTATAAAAAGAATCAAAAGAGGTGGCCGAAAGAGAGGTTAATTTCGGGAAGAGAGGTGTCCTGATACTTTCCTCTTGAAAGAGTTCAAGTCGTAGGCAGGAGGAAATACAGATGAAGGAAGATTGTTCCAGAGTTTACCAGCGTGAGGGATGAAAGAGTGATGTTGGTTAACTCTTGCATAAGGGGTTTGGACAGTATAGGGATGAGCATGAGTAGAAAGTCGTGTGCAGCGGGGGCGCGGGAGGGGGAGAGGCATGCAGTTAGCAAGTTCAGAAGAGCAGTCAGCGTGAAAATAGCGATAGAAGATAGAAAGAGAGGCAACATGGCGGCGAAATTTTAGAGGTAGAAGACTATCAGTAGGAGGAGGAGAGCTGATGAGACGAAGAGCCTTAGACTCCACTCTGCTATGTATGTATGCTAGCCTACGCATAGTAAACAGTCGCCAGTGTCAATAACATGCAGGCAGCAATAACAAATACCGTCAATTATAGTCGATTATGAGTTAAAAAATATTAGTAATGTCGCAAATAGCTGTTTTGTTAATTTACAAGATCGCTGATTATGATTATTAAACAGCCATCCACCGAGAAAAATTAGCAGGCTTTATATTAACAAAACAGATATTTGTGACATTACTAATATCTTATAACTCATAATCGACTATAATTTTTTTTTTATAGCTTAGGAGATAGTTCAAGGGCGTAAAGAAAAATATTTAAAAAAAAAGCCCGCTACTTACTGCTCCTGAATAGAGGTCAAAGGAGTGTCCAAAAAGAGAGGTCAATTTCGGGAGGAGAGGTGTCCTGATAATTGGCGGTATGTGTTATTGTTGCCAGCATATTATTGACGCTGACGACCGTTTGCTATGCGTAGGCTAGCATACAACTTCTATAGATCTTGGCATACAATAGCGACGAAATCGGACACGCCGTATGGCTGCAGGTTGCCGTTGCGCGATAATGCTCACTTCAGACTTGGGTGAACCGACTTTCTTTTATAGCAGCAGCATTACGAATAGAGAAGAGAGAGAGTAAAAGATTCTAGAAAGGGAGAGAATCGGTGCAACAAGAAAGAAATGAAGGAAAAGAAGACAAGTGGAGGCAGGAAACGGAGGAAATGGAGGAGCAACAAATGGGCGGGAAACTAAACATGAGCTAATAAGTAAAAGAATCATTAGAATAAGACAGAAACAATATTGGGTCGAGCTGAAATAAGGAAGAAATGGACGGGAAAATATAAATGAGCTAATAAGTAAAAGAATCATTAGAATAAGACAGAAACAATATTGGGTCGAGCTGAAATAAGGAAGAAATGGACGGGAAACTAAACATGAGCTAATAAGTAAAAGAATCATTAGAATAAGACAGAAAAAAAAAACTATTAGCAGCATGAAGGGAGAGGTGTCGACAATGCTAGAGCGAGATATTCGGTGAAACAAGTAAGAGAAAAAGGAAGAGAATACCAGTGGGAATAGTATGAGGAGAAGTTCTGGGAAGAGGGGAAGAGTGGGAAGACAAGGAATGAGGTATAAGAACATAAGAACAGTATAGTACTAGGAAGAGGGAGACTGTGTGGGAAGAGAACGTATGAGTAGTACTGGGAAGAGGGGAGGCAGAGTGTGGGAAGAGAACGTATGAGATGCAGTGCTAGGAAGGGGGAGACCAAAGTCTATATACACCAAGTCAAGTCACACGCAGGTTTGTGGGAGGAGACACGGCCGAGGCGTGGTTTATGCGTGACACTGCTTGGAGCCAAACTAGAGAATGTAGAAACAGGGATTTAGAGAAAACTAAGAAAGGCGGACTAATTTAAATCAATCACTTCATCATGCCCTCCCTCACACCCCACACCGCCGTTTGTAGGCAATGGAATTACAGTCACGCAATAGCACAATAAAAAGACATTTTTTTGTCAGTGGCTTGCCTGAGCGCGTTGTGAAAGGAGGCGAGAATGTACATCCAGAGTGCACATACGGTCCCAACTTTAGTCACCCCTGAACTGGCTGGTATTTTTTTTTTTTTTTGCTTCAAGTGACGTCATCCCGCTGCTCCGCCCCCAAACCGCCCCCTGCGTGTACCGGTCGCAGTTTTGAAGCAGAGTGACTTGACTTGGTATATATAGACTTAGGGGGAGACAGTGTGTGTGTAAAGAGAAGGTATTAGAAGTAGTACTGGGAACAGGGGAGGCAGTATGTGGGAAGAGAACGTAGAAGATGCAGTACCAACGTTGCCAGATTGTCGTACTCAGCCTCCTATGTTTGCCAATTTCCAACCCCAAAACTGCCTCCTTGATCCCAATAACTGCCTTCATATGTAGTTATCGTTAAAATGGTTAATTATTGGTGTTTTTTGGCAATAGCTATGGCTCAGAAACCGGTAAATACGAGGCTCTGAGCACGATAATCCGGCAACGGTGTGCAGTACTAGGAAGGGAGAGACAGAGTGTGGGAATAGAAGGTATTAGGAGTAGTACTGGGAAGGGGCAGACAGGGTGTGGGAGGAGAAGGTATTAGAAGTACTGGGAAGGGGCAGACAGGGTGTGGGAGGAGAAGGTATTAGAAGTACTGGGAAGGGGCAGACAGGGCGTGGGAGGAGAATGTATTAGAAGTACTGGGAAGGGGCAGACAGGGTGTGGGAAGAGAAGGTATTAGAAGTACTGGGAAGGGGCAGACAGGGTGTGGGAGGAGAAGGTATTAGGAGAAGTACTGGGAAGGGGCAGACAGGGTGTGGGAAGAGAAGGTATTAGGAGTACTGGGAAGGGGCAGACAGGGTGTGGGAGGAGAAGGTATTAGAAGTACTGGGAAGGGGCAGACAGGGTGTGGGAGGAGAAGGTATTAGGAGAAGTACTGGGAAGGGGCAGACAGGGTGTGGGAGGAGAAGGTATTAGGAGCACTGGGAAGGGGCAGACAGGGTGTGGGAGGAGAAGGTATTAGAAGTACTGGGAAGGGGCAGACAGGGTGTGGGAGGAGAAGGTATTAGGAGAAGTACTGGGAAGGGGCAGACAGGGTGTGGGAGGAGAAGGTATTAGAAGTAGTACTAGGAAGAGGGCAGACAGGGTGTTTGAAGAGAACGTATGACATGCAGTACTAGGAAATAAATAAATAAATAAATAAACTAAAAAATTCATAAAAAAAAAGAACAAAATACCAATAAAATAATGTAAATTTGAATGAAAATACTGGGGACAGGGGAGACAGTATGGGAAGAACTGTTGGATAAAAACTATGAAAAGAGGAAAAACGGGCCAAATGTGCAATAAAATAAAAAAAAAAGGATCACGTAGATGGGACCAACAGTACAGAAGAAAGAGATTATAACATGTCGAAAGGATGCTAGAAAATGCATAGATGAAGTAAAGGAAAGGAAGAAAAATTGGATAGTTTGTAAAAGAGGATAAGAGAAGAGCAGGATAAGGAGCATATGAGAGGAGAAAAAGAAAAGAAAAAGTTGGAAAGTTTCGTTTAGTCGGCGCAACATCTGTGGTCATATGCCGGAGAGAGACGGGAGGGGGAAGGAATTATAGGAGACGGGACACAACCCCCGATTAATACCTGGTACCCATTCACTGCTGGGTGGACAGGGGCGTAGGGTATCGGAAAAGCCGCACAAATTTTTCAGCTCCGCCCGGGAATCGAACCCGGGCTCTCTCGGTTGTGAGCAGAGTGTGCTAACCACTGCACCACGAAGCCCCCTTAACATGTCGAAAGGATGCTAGAAAATGCATAGATGAAGTAAAGGAGAGGAAGAAAAATTGGATAGTTTGTAAAAGAGGATAAGAGAAGACCAGGATGATGAGCATATGAGAGGAGGAAAAGAAAAGAAAATGAGGCAAAAACACAATAGTTAGGCTTTGTACTTTTACCCATGGCTTTGTAAACCGAGCGAGTAAAGTGATTAGAATAAGAGTTATATTAAAACAGTATTCCCCTGAAGCACTAGTGAGTCACAACGAACAGTTCAACGAGTTTCTAAGAGGATTACCGCCTCAACCACTTCCACCATTACTAATACGACTGACGCTGCTGAGGGGACATACTTACCTGTTGTTAAATGGGAGGTTCACACTGCTCTTAGGACTCACCCTATCCGTTAATGTTTCTCCCTTGTAATAAGCCTCTTGGTCTGTATAATTACTTAGATATTTATGTATTAATCTCTCGCTGGTTATGGCTGTTGATAAGCTTATTGTTCTCTCTCTCTCTCTCTCTCTCTCTCTCTCTCTCTCTCTCTCTCTCTCTCTCTCTCTCTCTCTCTCTCTCTCTCTCTCTCTCTCTCTCTCTCTCTCTCTCTCTCTCTCTCTCTCTCTCTCTCTCTCTCTCTCTCTCTCTCTCTCTCTCTCTCTCTCTCTCTCTCTCTCTCTCTCTCTCTCTCTCTCTCTCTCTCTCTCTCTCTCTCTCTCTCTCTCTCTCTCTCTCTCTCTCTCTCTCTCTCTCTCTCTCTCTCTCTCTCTCTCTCTCTCTCTCTCTCTCTCTCTCTCTCTCTCTCTCTCTCACACACACACACACACACACACACACACACACACCGCTGCACCCCGCAAGCCCACCACATCCTTTCCGAGCTCTGTTTTTTGTTCTCATTCTCCGCCTCCCTCTCAGGTTCATTATCTTCCTCTCATCAACGACTCGCATTATAAACACTTTTCAAACCCTTGGTAATAATCTGACCTTTACCTTCTTTCTCTCTTTCCTCAGCTCTTTCCCTCCCTTCCTCTCCCTTCCTCTCCTTTTCTTTCCTCCGTCCCTCTCTCCATTACTGGTTTCACTTTCATTTTCTCCCATTTTTTCACATTCTCCCAGTAAGTTATTATCTCCACTATTAGATTTTCTCCAAAAAATACTGCTTAAGGCTTCCTGTGCCGCATACTGCTTTTTGCTGCGTTTCCTTAGCCGCTGGAAGGGCACTAACCCGGTGGTAGCAGCGGGGATCATGTTTCTTAATGGTCCCTCTAAGCGAGAAAAATTTGAAAAAAGTCATCACTTACACAAACCACTTCATAATATATATCAAAGCATTTGTGATCAGTTTATGTATCATCTATTTTGGGGGGTTTATATCATGGCACAAATTTGGCCCGTCGCTGCTACACGGTAAAGCCACAAATTTGCCCCGTCGCTGCTACACGGTAAAGCCACAAATTTGCCCCGTCGCTGCTACACGGTAAAGCCACAAATTTGCCCCGTCGCTGCTACACGGTAAAGCCACAAATTTGCCCCGTCGCTGCTACACGGTAAAGCCACAAATTTGCCCCGTCGCTGCTACACGGTAAAGCCACAAATTTGGCCCGTCGCTGCTACACGGTAAAGCCACAAATCTGCCCCGTCGCTGCTACACGGTAAAGACACAAACTTGCCCCGTCGCTGCTACACGGTAAAGCCACAAATCTGCCCCGTCGCTGCTACACGGTAAAGCCACAAATCTGCCCCGTCGCTGCTACACGGTAAAGCCACAAATTTGCCCCGTCGCTGCTACATGGTAAAGCCACAAATTTGCCCCGTCACTGCTACACGGTAAAGCCACAAATTTGGCCCGTCGCTGCTACAAGGTAAAGCCACAAATCTGGCCCGTCGCTGCTACACGGTAAAGCCACAAATTTGGCCCGTCGCTGCTACACGGTAAAGCCACAAATTTGGCCCGTCGCTGCTACTGGGCTAAATAGGATCGAGAAAGGAGGCAAACGGAGGAAAAGAGGAAGATGAAGGTCAACACGAGGATCCTTCTAGTTCTTCAGAAGAGACACACACGAGAATGTAAGGAAAAATAGACGAGTGGAAACAGCATAGAGTGAAGTACAAGGAAGAAGGGAGGCAGTGGGGGGGAAGACAAGGGGTCAGTTTCACAGTAACCCATGATGGGTTCGTAAGCTCCCAAACCAATACCAGAGCCTTGGAAATTTCCTTGTATAGTGTCTGGTGTTTATATTTAAGTTCACAAATTTGATGAAACTATACAGGAAAAGTCTTGTGTATTTAGTGTGGCATCGAAGACCTCACCATTTTGGATTGTATGGGATTTTATAGTTTGGTTCGGGCTGTTACGAAGACACTGTGTTGGACTGTGAAATCGGCTCAAGGTGTTGAATATTAACTATGAAGATGAAAACAAGTCAAGGGGGTAAGAAAAGGAAAAGGTCAAGTAGAAGCAGATGAACAGTACAGAGAAGAGAGAACGAAGCGTCGAAAGAATGGGAAGGCCAACAGGAGGCTTTTTCTAGTTCTTGAAGAGAGACACACGAGAATGTAAACGACTTTGTGAGAAAAAAAAGCACGCAGGCGAGTGGAAAAATAGATGACACACAAGGAAAGTTTATGTAACGAAAAAAACAATACATATAATATAACACACTCACGCCGAGACAGATAGACTGACAGACTGATAGACAGAATGAGAGGAAGAATGATATAGAAGCAGACAAACAGACATAAGTATAAGAAATGCTTCACAGCTCCAACATTTCATCTCCGTGCTGAAATAATAACAGGGACCGAGCAGCCAGCGCCTTGGGATGGAGCCAGAGCCAGACGGGGGTCGATTGCGGGGGAGGCTCCGTTCAGTGTGAGGCAGCTGTGTCAGGGTCTTCTTATGAGGTGTTAATGATGATACCCATGGCGGTGAATGTGACGGAGCCAGAGATGCTGCTGGAAGGTATTATGAAGGAAGGGAGGCGGTGGCTGAATGGATAGCGTGACGGCACCGCGTTCAGGAGGACGCGAGTTCAATCCCCGCCCGGTGCCAACCAAGCTGGGATTTTTCAGCCGCTGCCGAGTGGCTTAAAACTACCCACATGCTGTCCAGAAGACAACCTATCAACCCGGACTCTAGATTCTAGGATTAAAGATGAGCTCCGGGAGGGCAGCATGAGCCAATGCAAGATGGCGATTCTAAAACACTCGCCTGCGGCAGAACGGGCTGGGCCGACCATCAGGGCCCACCGGGAATAAGCCTTGGGCCGACCATCAGGATTCACCGGGAAGAAGCCTACCGGCGCAATAGGCCACGACGTTAAAAAAAAAGGCAGCGTTGTGAAAAATATATAGAGAATTGTGTCTTTTTTTTCGCGGATTGCGGGAGAAATATATACGAATGTTTGAATTCCAAGACCCCAAACAAGTGGTGTTGTTGGTGTAAGGATGAAGTCGTGGCTGGAATATTTAAGCTGAAAGGAAGGTAAAGGGAGAGGCAACATTGGCCTAATAGCGGAGTCATTTCCTCTAAATGCGAGGTCATTTCATAGGGTGCCTAGGCGAGTCATTTCCCCCGCCGTACGCCCCCGTGTCCCGGGTTCTCGGCGCGCGCGACGGTAAATTGCTAAAAAGAAGAAGCCACAAATATTCAATTTTCGGAAAGTTCAAAACATCACAATGCCATTTCCTGTTGCTCGCGCCCCAACACCTCCAAAATAAAATACCAAAGTTACCGACGCAATACATTCAACACTTACCAAGGTCAACACACTGACCACATGCTATCAGAAAAGTATGAAAAAAATATTTAATGAGGAAATACGGAAGTTTGAGGGGAGAAAAAGAAAAAAACTTTTGGCAATGCTTATCAAGTCAGAGTTTTAATGGTGAAAGAGGGAGGCAGTGGTTATGGTGGTGGTGGTGGTGGTGGTGGTGGTGATGATGGTGATGATGGTGATGATGGCGCTGGGGGTGGTTATGAGAGTTGATGGGAGGCAGGAAAGCAGTGACTGTAGTGGTGATGATGGTGGTGGTGATGGCAGTGGTGATGACGGTGGTGGTGATGGTAGTGGTGATGATGGTGGTGGTGATGGTAGTGGTGGTTAGGAAGGAAGGCAGTGATGTAGTGATGGTACTGGTGATGATGGTGGTGGTGATTGCTATGGTGATGGTGGTAGAGAGGCAGGGAGGGAGTAGCGTAGTGGTGGTGGTGGTGGTGGTTGAGAGAGGAGGAAGGATTGTGGTGATGGTGATGGTGGTGATCGTGGTAGAGAGGCAGGGAGGGAGTAGCGTAGTGGTGGTGGTGGTGGTGGTTGAGAGAGGAGGAAGGATTGTGGTGATGGTGATGGTGGTGATCGTGGTAGAGAGGCAGGGAGGGAGTAGCGTAGTGGTGGTGGTGGTGGTGGTTGAGAGACAGGGAGGAAGTATTGAAGAAGTGTTGGTGGCAGAGGTGCATGACTGGAGGTTACGTGGGCGGTGGAAGGGGCGGTCATGGAAGGGCCGGTGGTGGAGTGGGTTGGTGCGTGACTTATCCTAGCGTAGCCCCCAGACATCACCGACTCGCCTTCCACCGCCTCCCACACACGCGCAGGCCGAGCCGAGCCACGTTGAAACTCTCGTGAACATGTTGCTAGCTGGCCTATATATCCTGCGGCGGCGGAGGCGAGGCGGGCAAGAAGGGTAGCTGTGAAGGTATTTGTGAGGTGTCTAATATGTAGCAGTAGTTTATTAGTTAGTATCATGTAATGGTAGTTTGTTAGTTAGTTAGTCAGTGAGGAAGTTAGTGTGATTTAGTAGTTGGTTATGGTTCTGGTGATGTTAGGTTAAGTTAGGTTAGGTTCTGGTGATGTTAGGTTTAGTTAGGTTAGGTTCTGGTGATGTTAGGTTAGGGTAGGTTCTGGTGATGTTAGGTTAGGTTCTGGTGATGTTAGGTTAGGTTCTGGTGATGTTAGGTTAAGTTAGGTTAGGTTCTGGTGATGTTAGGTTAAGTTAGGTTAGGTTCTGGTGATGTTAGGTTAAGTTAGGTTAGGTTCTGGTGATGTTAGGTTAAGTTAGGTTAGGTTCTGGTGATGTTAGGTTAAGTTATTGCATCGTTTTGTTTGTGTGCCAAATGTCATGTTTTTAGTCAGGCTTTTCTTTATTCTGTTTTCATGTTCCTCTACTTTAGGTTTTTCTTTTTTAGATTTTCTTATCTTAGAGTGTCTTCTTAACCCGGTAGCAGCGACGGGCAAAATTTGTGGCTTTACCGTGTAGCAGCGACGGGCCAAATTTGTGGCTTTACCGTGTAGCAGCGACGGGCAAAATTTGTGGCTTTACCGTGTAGCAGCGACGGGCCAAATTTGTGGCTTTACCGTGTAGCAGCGACGGGCAAAATTTGTGGCTTTACCGTGTATCAACGACGGGCCAAATTTGTGGCTTTACCGTGTAGCAGCGACGGGCAAAATTTGTGGCTTTACCGTGTAGCAGCGACGGGCCAAATTTGTGGCTTTACCGTGTAGCAGCGACGGGCAAAATTTGTGGCTTTACCGTGTAGCAGCGACGGGCCAAATTTGTGGCTTTACCGTGTAGCAGCGACGGGCCAAATTTGTGGGTTTACCGTGTAGCAGCGACGGGCCAAATTTGTGGCTTTACCGTGTAGCAGCGACGGGCCAAATTTGTGGGTTTACCGTGTAGCAGCGACGGGCCAAATTTGTGGCTTTACCGTGTAGCAGCGACGGGCCAAATTTGTGGCTTTACCGTGTAGCAGCGACGGGCCAAATTTGTGGCTTTACCGTGTAGCAGCGACGGGCCAAATTTGTGCCATGATATAAACCCCCAAAAATAGATGATGCATAAACCGATCACAAATGCTTTGATATATATTATGAAATGATTTGCGTGAGTGATGATTCTTTTTTCACTATTTTCGCTTAGAGGGGCCTTTAAGAAACATGACCCCCGCAGGTACCAGGTTAAGATGTCCAGGCTGTTAACATTTTAGTATATATATTTTAGAGAATTCATCATCTTTTAGGGTTCCTACGTTTTTTCTTTTTAGGTTTTCCTTTATCATAGTGTATTTTTAAAATTTCTTGATATAAGTAGTCTCATATACTTATCTCAATTTGTAAAGTTTTAATATTTTTTTAACTATTTTTATGCCAGTAACGACACCAGAGTTCTGCATATTTTAGTGACTATATAAAGATTTTACTTAAGTGCTGAATGTGGACAACAAATTGGAAATGTGGTTATATTAACGGAATTAACATTCTTAAACAACTTCCGATTTATGTATGATGTTTTGGTTCTATGTACATTTGCGGTTAATAAATATCTATTTCTATCTACCTCTGCTGGACCATACCCCGCGGCGAGAGTAAGAGACAACCAAAGAAGAGAAAAAAAATACTCAACACAATCAGAAAAACAAAAAGAAAAGGATAACAGGAAAAACTAAACAAAACTAAACAAAAAAAAACAAAAAAAAAAACAAGAAAGAGTCTGAAGGATATTTAAATTTCAACTCCAATGATAAAGATCGATTACAGGATGCTGGGAGGGAGGGAGAGAGAGAGGGAGCTATCTACCTCTGCTGGCCCATACCCCGCGGCGAGAGTAAGAGACAACCAAAGGAGAGAAAAAAAAATACTCAACACAATCAGAAAAACAAGAAGAAAATGATAACAGGAAAAACTAAACAAAAATAAACAAGAAAAAAAAAAAGAAAAAAAAAGAAAGAGTCTGAAGAATATTTAAATTTCAACTCCAATGATAAAGATCGATTACAGGATGCTGGGAGAGAGGGAGAGAGAGAGAGAGGGTGGGACGGAGGGAAGGGAGGGAAGTGGCCAGAATGTTGGTTGTGGGAGTGACTGACTTTATTGATGGTAAGACTTGATGTTGAAAAGGCCATGTCATGTTTCCCTCCGTTGTTATCTTGTATACAGGGGCCTGTTCTCTCTCTCTCTCTCTCTCTCTCTCTCTCTCTCTCTCTCTCTCTCTCTCTCTCTCTCTCTCTCTCTCTCTCTCTCTCTCTCTCTCTCTCTCTCTCTCTCTCTCTCTCTCTCTCTCTCTCTCTCTCTCTCTCTCTCTCTCTCTCTCTCTCTCTCTCTCTCTCTCTCTCTCTCTCTCTCTCTCTCTCTCTCTCTCTCTCTCTCTCTCTCTCTCTCTCTCTCTCTCTCTCTCTCTCTCTCTCTCTCTCTCTCTCTCTCTCTCTCTCTCTCTCTCTCTCTCTCTCTCTCTCTCTCTCCGGACCCCGCCGTATTATTCTCATCAGGACCTTTGTGAGGAATGCCTTTCAAGTGGATTTCCCGGTTCCTCGCTTCATCCCCCTGGAGCCTTAAGGAGGAGGAGAAGGAGGAGGAGGAGGAGGAGGAGGAGGAGAAGATGGAGGAGGAGGGGAACACTGAGGCCTTTATAACCTCCAGTGGCATTTTTATCAATTTCCCAAAGAGTTTTTAATCCCACACATTACAAGCTCGAGGTAGCAGCTCATCCATAATAAGAGGTGGTCTCCGGGGGACGATGGAGCAAAGGTTGGAAGGCTCTATTAAACAATCCATTATCCTGGGACCACAAAAGTCACCCGCCTTAAGTTGAGAGACTGAGAGATAGATACCATCACCCGGGAAAAAGTTGGAAAGTTTCGTTTAGTCGGCGAAACATCTGTGGTCATATGCCGGAGAGAGACAGAAGGGGAAGGAATTATAGAAGGGAACAGATCCCAGGAGACTGGACACAACCCCCGATTAATACCTGGTACCCATTCACTGCTGGGTGGACAGGGGCGTAGGGTATCGGAAAAGCCGCCCAAATTTTTCCACTCCACCCGGAAATCGATCCCGGGCTCTCTCGGTTGTGAGCCGAGTGTGCTAACCACTGCACCACGAAGCCCCCCCACCCCCCGGGGAATGGTTTCTTTTCCATATCAATGTTCATTCTTTCCTCTGACCACGTGGTGATTTTGTTTGCTTTTGTTATTAACTTCTGGCAATATTCAACTCTTACACATACCAGAACACGGAAAGTTGTTATTTTGTTAATCAGGGGGTAGGTAAATAGAGGCTAGGTGGTGGCTGAGTGGTTAGCGACGGGCACCGCTTGATGGACGACGCGGGTTCGAATCCGCCGCTACCACCTGGGATTTTTCAGTCACCGCCGAGTGGCTGAAAACTACCCACATGCTGTCCTGAAGACCACCCATCAACCCGGACTCTAGAGGAAACCGTCCAAATGAATCAAGATCGAGCTCCGGGGGGAAGCATGATTCAAGAAAAGATGGCGCCACTATAAATTTTTTTTTAAAAACTTGCCTGCGCCACGACGGGCTGGGGCCGACTACCATCCAGGCCCCTCAAGATAGGCTACCGGAAAAAAAAAAAAAGCACGAAGCATGCGCTATTTTTGAGCGATGATGAGAGAAGAATCTCTCTCTCTCTCTCTCTCTCTCTCTCTCTCTCTCTCTCTCTCTCTCTCTCTCTCTCTCTCTCTCTCTCTCTCTCTCTCTCTCTCTCTCTCTCTCTCTCTCTCTCTCTCTCTCTCTCTCTCTCTCTCTCTCTCTCTCTCTCTCTCTCTCTCTCTCTCTCTCTCTCTCTCTCTCTCTCTCTTAACTGTACGTTAATCTTTCTCCTTTTCCCGTAAAAGAGAGCAGAGTGCATCTTCTGCGCTAATGCAAATCGTAAAGTGCCCGGCTTTCTCATTACTTCCAACAACGTTTGAACGATGTTACGGAGCTTTCTCGTAGCTCATTCCACTGAAAAGAAAGGAGCTTTTTAACGAACGAAAAGGCACTAAAATAGTATTTCGTTAGTGTGTGTGTGTGTGTGTGTGTGTGTGTGTGTGTGTGTGTGTGTGTGTGTGAGCGCGCGCGCTTACGTGAGTGCGGAACAAGCTTATTTAGCGGATTTTTCCGAAGTATTTTTTTCCCTTTCCGCCTTGCACTAAGTGAGCATATGTGGGTATTTTTCCATCATGCATTTACAGATACAGTGCAAACATTCATTAGGCTCTTCGATGAAAGGCACGAAGAGAAAGACGGCAAAATTTGTCAAAACTATCTTTATCTCTAACGTTGTTTTCATTATTTGATAATAAACAGTTTACTTTTGTGAGTCAAACGTGCAATAAAGCCAAAACTCCCGGTGAGAGAATTTCCAGTTTTCCACTTGGACAATGAAGGTCTGTCTCTGGCACGCAACGCAACGGCCAGCACCGGATTAACTGTTGAATGACTTTGTTTATCTTACGTAAACCTTCTAACTTGTCACGTTATTGTTGGTGGCGAATGTATAAATGTGGGCACTTGTGTGTGTGTGTGTGTGTGTGTGTGTGTGTGTGTGTGTGTGTGTGTGTGTGTGTGTATTTCACCACGGCCTGATCACGAGATGAACTCGCAGTCTCCAGCAAGTACCCTCCCGAATAAAGTAAGGCTCATTAGTCGATCTCTGGGTACTGCCAGGACCTGACACACCACACACCCCATCCCACCTTGCTCAAGGGGGGACACTAACCACTCCTAGTCAGCGGAAAAAACCCGGCCTGAGTGGGGCTCTAACCTCTGCCTGCCACGCCGCGAAGCCTGGCAGCGCAACGCTTTAACCGACTGAGCTATCGGAGTGGTGTGCGTGTGTGTGTATGTTTATGTGTGTGTGTGTGTGTGTTATTCACTATGATCTGACCACTACCAGCGACTGCCACCCAGAAACCTCCCTGAGTGAGTTTAGGCGCTCACAAGTGACAGATCTCTGAACCCTCACACCCACACACATCAGGGAGACGGGACACAATCCCCGACTGGCACCCGGTACTCATTCACTGCTGGGTGGACAGGGGTCACGGATTAAAGGAGACTGCTCATCCGTTTCCACTCAGCCTGGGAATCGAGCCCGGGACCTCTTGGTTGTGAGGCAAGTGTTTACCACGGCAATAGGGAGCTCCGCGCGCGCACACAAGCTTGCATGGGTGCGTGCATGTGTGTGTGTGTGTGTGTGTGTGTGTGTGTGTCGGACTCAAGCGGACACAGATTGGAAAATCCTAACCTTTTCTTATATAAAGTGATCGGTCTCTTACATCAAACTCGCTCCCAGTACACACTCCCCCCAGGATTTCTCTTCACCCAGCCTTTCCCTTTCAAGCAAACAGACCGTGCCTCTCACCAGCAAAGAGTTTTCACCGCAAGGCTCGCTACAGAATATGTTTGTGTCGCGTTAGTTTTCCCTGTGAATGGATCATGTGTGGCTCGAAAATAGTCTTCCTGTTGGTTTATATCCTCACAACATATGCCGGTGTTTAGGTTTATTAGCGCGCCCCATCTAATCCTGGCACTTTCGAGGAAACACTAGACGCAGACGGAGGAGGAAAAGTGGCCTTAATGAGGCGACCATTTGATGGGGAGGCTTATGCTGGAGGGCGCTATAGCCTGAGGGTGTGAGATGCTGGAAGGGAGCTGATGATGATGTTGATAATGAGGAGGAGGAGGAGGAGGAAGGGCTGTAGCGTGGAAAACTGTTGCAAGTGAAAAATGTCTGTGTGTGTATATGTGTGTGTATATGTGTGTGTGTGTGTGTGTGTGTGTGTGTGTGTGTGTGTGTGTGTGTGTGCGCACTTTTTCTTACAGTTCCAAGTTCTATTCTTTATCTTCCCCTTTTTCACTCCTCTCCGTTTCTTCAGCATTCAGTATTTTTTCATCTCTCGGCTCCCTCTCCCTCCATTAAAATCTCCCCTTCCAACTCTCTCTGCTCTCCTTCTTCCTCTCAACCCTTCCCCCTCGCATCCTCTGCCTATCCCTCGCTTTCCTCTTCCTAGTATTTGATTTTCTTTCATCCTCACTTTTCTTTTTTTTATATTCTTTTTTTCTTTATTTTTTTCCCAGCACTACACAGGTCAAGACTAGCACTTCACTTTTTTTCATCCGCTTCCTCCTTCTCCCGCGTACTTTCCATCTTTCTTTTCTATTTCACCATTTTCGTTTTGATTAATATTGTTTTCTTATTATTGTAGTAACAGTAATAATAATGATAATAATAGTAATAATAATGATAAGAAGAAGAAGAAGAAGAAGAAGAAGAAGAAGAAGAAGAAGAAGAAGAAGAAGAAGAAGAAGAAGAAGAAGAAAAAACAATAATAATAATAACAATAATAATAATAATAATAATAATAATAATAATAATAATAATAATAATAATAATAATAATAATAATAATAATAATAATAATAATAATAATAATAGTAATAATAAGATGAAGAAGAAGAAGATGTAGGAGAAGAAAAAAGAAGAAGAAGAAGAAGAAGAAGAAGAGGAAAAAAAAGAAAGCAAAAAATTATAATGTTGGGGCTTTTTCAAATAATGCGAAAACCAATGATGGAAAAAAAATATTATTATCATTATTACTATTGTTATCATGAACATTAGCGTTATTATTGTTACTAATATTCTTCTTACTATTATTATTATTACTATTACTATTATTGCTATTAGTTGTTATTTTTATTTTTTCCGGTATCATTGGTATTAGTGTTATATGTATATGGGGAGGCGATAGCGGAGAGGTCAGCGCATTCTAAACGTTTGACATACTTCTTAATTTCATCACAACTTCTGAGTAAGAGTCATCTCACTGGTCCTTTATAGATAGATAGATAGATAGATAGATATTTTATTGACCACAAACAAAGTTATTTATTAATGGTCCTAATATGCATTTACATACTATTAATGTGTGGTGCGGTATAACATGGGATGCAGCTGCTAAGGAAAAGAAAAAAATATCCGGGAAACAACTTAAGCAATGAAGAAATAAAACAAAGAAACCTCGATTAAACACATTGACTGAAAACAATTCCATAAAACACACATAAACAAAGACTTAAAATCAAGTCATGAGAAAAACCAAAAATAAGATCAGATAAATTAACACATTAAACAAGTAAAAGATAATTGAATAAAACAGATACCTAAATTAAGTACATATATACATTTGGTACATATACACATTTGGTATTTCTCTGTCTGTCACTGTCTGTCCATCTGTTGTTCTCTGCCCTACAGATATGTGTAGATCATTGCCATTTCTTGATTTTTATTGCCTGTATTATATCATCTAGCTCTGTCTGTTCTCTTATTCACTGGCAGCATTCAATTCACATGTTAAGAATTTTCCATTTAACCCGTCCGCTGCGATTGGCACGTATTTGGCTTTCACTGGTAGCCTGGTAACATACTCTCCCAGGCCTTTCTCTGCATCTGTGGTGGATAGTGGAGTGCTTTCCATATGGTATTGGTGTGCTGGATATCCCTTCACTGGTCGCCTGGTAACATACACTCCCAGGTCTTTCTCTGCATCTGTGGTGGATAGTGGAGTGCTTTCCATGTGGTATTGGTGTGCTGGATATCCCTTCACTGGTCGCCTGGTAACATACACTCCCAGGCCTTTCTCTGCCTCTGTGGTGGATAGTGGAGTGCTTTCCATGTGGTATTGGTGTGCTGGATATCCCTTCACTGGTCGCCTGGTAACATACACTCCCAGGCCTTTCTCTGCATCTGTGGTGGATAGTGGAGTGCTTTCCATGTGGTATTGGTATGCTGGATATCCCCTCCCAAAATGCATGACTTTACATTTTTCTTCATTTAATTGTAGCAGCCACTCTTTGTTCCATTCCTGTAGCTTGGTGATGTCTTCTTGTAGGAAATCCGAAAACAAGGGATTAAGGATAGCCAAATCGTTCAAGTAATCTCTCTGAAAATAGATTCAAAGTTTGTTGTTTGCAGTTTACGTGATATGGTGTCGCTCTTTCTTGTCTTCAGTTTTTTTCCGATAACTACATGAAGTTTAACCCGATGGTAGCAGCGGGGATCATGTTTCTTAATGGTTGCTCCTTGCGAGAAAAATGAGAAAAAAATCACCCCTCACACAAACCATTTCATAATATATATCAAAGCATTTGTGATCAGATTATGTACCATCTATTTTGGGGGATTTATATCATGGCACAAGTTTGTCCCGTCGCTGCCACACGGTAAAGCCACAAATTTGGCCCTTCGCTGCTACACGGTAAAGCCACAAATTTGGCCCGTCGCTGCTACACGGTAAAGCCACAAATTTGGCCCGTCGCTGCTACACGGTAAAGCCACAAATTTGGCCCGTCGCTGCTACACGGTAAAGCCACAAATTTGGCCCGTCGCTGCTACACGGTAAAGCCACAAATTTGGCCCGTCGCTGCTACACGGTAAAGCCACAAATTTGGCCCGTCGCTGCTACTGGGTTGATAGCAGCGTTCCATAATTTGCATGTCTTCAAGAATTACACAATAAATTACCCCTATGTCATTCTGTCGAATTTCACTCATGACCGCTACAGTTTCCTTTGAGTCAAGGTCTTTCTTAGGTCAATGAATGCCAAACACAATATTTTTTTTCTCTTTCACCAGCTATATTGCTAGATTGTGGTCCATGGTTGACAATTAAAATCGAAAACCAGCTTGTTCCCTCGGTCTTGCTCTGACTTAAAGTTTTTACTTCCACTGCCAAAGAGCTTTTACTTACCCCACCTTTTAGGAAGATGATGGGGAGGTGTGGTGTGTATTATCTATTAACCCCTTGGATGCAGATTTCCTACAAGAAGACATCACCAAGCTACAGAAGTGGAACAAAAAGTGGCTGCTCCAGTTTAGTGAAGAAAAATGTGAGGTTATGCATTTTGGGAGGGGAAATCCAGCATACCAATACCACATGGCAAACACTCCACTATCCACCACAGAGGCACAGAAGGACCTGGAAGCATATGTTACCAGGCTACCAGTGAAGGCGAAATCCGTGCCAATCGCAGCGGACGGGTTAAACCTGATCCCATTCCTCTTCTTGCCATACTTTTGATTAAAAAAAAAGTCCCAGCTTTGTTCATAGATAGCGTAACGAGCTATTTCAGGGAGGATACGGGCTGGCGATTACGATTCAAGCATGTAATAACCTAAGTAAATTGCACACACACACACACACACAGAGAGAGAGAGAGAGAGAGAGAGAGAGAGAGAGAGAGAGAGAGAGAGAGAGAGATCAGACACAGACAAGCAGTTCGAAGCATATACGTCCAGATTGTTTAGCACACACACACACACACACACACACACACACACACACACACACACACACACACACCGCATGTTAAAATTTGCGGGCTCTGGGACAATAATTGGCTTGGTAATGTGGCAAGTGACGTGA
Source organism: Eriocheir sinensis (assembly GCF_024679095.1). NCBI lineage: Eukaryota > Metazoa > Arthropoda > Malacostraca > Decapoda > Varunidae > Eriocheir > Eriocheir sinensis. The sequence goes on from NC_066531.1 coordinate 596,495, forward strand.
ACATAAAAAATAAAATAAAATAAAAACACGACCTTTCATAAAGAGCAATACAAAACGCGGTTTATTGTGATAAATATGAAGTAGGTGTTCCGAGCACGCATATATTTATGCATTTTTTTATCTGACATGAAAAAAAAAGAAAATAAATTGATAGAGAGATAGTTTGATTGAATGCATGCTAGATGTGTGTGTGTGTGTGTGTGTGTGTGTGTGTGTGTGTGTGTGTGTGTGTGACATACACACACACACACACACACACACACACACACACACACACACACAAACATAATATATATATATATATATATATATATATATATATATATATATATATATATATATATATATATATATATATATATAGATAGATAGATAGATATATAGATATACACACACACACACACACACACACCTTAACGACCCGGTAGCTCAGTGGATAGATCGTCTGTCTCACAACCAGAAGGACCGGGGTTCGATTCCCCGGCCGGGTGAAGATAAGTTGGGTTTATCTTCTTTCACGTGTAGCCCCTGTTCACCTAGCAGTGAGTAGGTATGCGACGTCAGGCAAGGAGTTATGACCTCGTTGTCGCCGTGTGTTGTGTGTGAGTGGTCTCAGTCCTACCCAAACAAAGATCGGTACTATGAGCTCGACCCGCAGCAGACCAAGAGGTGAATTACACACACACACACACACACACACAGAAATCGTACACCTGCAATATGTAGTGTAGGAAATGCAGCGTTCAAGGTTACCCATAATTTGGTCCATTTTTTCCCACAGTTTTTCCATTATACCTTCTTGTCATGCAGGATTCTTTTCATCTTCATTTCACCTTAATTTTTTGTTACCTTGCTAATTTTCTTGGTCAGTAGCATATCTATATATACTCTCCTTTGCCTCTCATGTAATCTTCACATTTCCTTCAATCTCTCCCGGCATGACCTCTACGCCCTTTCATTACTTAAATTTTTATCACCTGCACTAGTCACTCATATGACCAAATTGCCCATTTATTAGTTATTTTTTCAACCCCACTGTTCCATTTTGCAGCCCTAATAACCCTTATCAGTATAATTAAAATTTGCGTTCATTTACATTTTTCTTCCGTTCATGGTTCGTCTCTCCTTCTAAATGGATGCTCGCCATTGCTTCCCCGTCCATTCCTCATGTGTCGTTGAGCGTCTATTCCCGAGTCGTTTCCCGCTTGTGTACCCTGCCATTTCCCTGAACCACCGTCCCAGCAGCAGCAGAGATAAGAAGAGTTAGTGTTTCAAGAGCGTCCCTCAGGCTCGTTGGCGCCGTTTCTGTCTCACTGCGTCGTGTCGTCCGTTCCGTTGCTCCTTTTCTCTGCCCAGCACTACGTTCTGGTGTGCCTTGGGGCCTCGACCGAGTCCTAGGTTAGAGGGGACGAAGGCAAAACGCAGCGTAGAGTAGCCGATCGTTGCCTGTGCTCGGATGGCTTATAAATGATAATCGTATATCATCTGATTTTGCGTGTGTTTGGTATCTTCGTTTTGGTGATATACAATTGTGCATCTTTTTTTCCTGCAAACCTTTTTAAACGCCTTATTTTGCGTGTGTTTGGTATCTTCGTTTTGGTGATATACAATTGTGCATCTTTTTTGCTGCAAACCTTTTTAAACGCCTTATTTTGCGTGTGTTTGGTATCTTTGTTTTGGTGATATACAATTGTGCATCTTTTTTTGCTGCAAACCTTTTTAAACGCCTTATTTTGCGTGTGTTTGGTATCTTTGTTTTGGTGATATACAATTGTGCATTTTTTTTGCTGCAAACCATTTTAAACGCCTTATTTTCATACAAAGTTATAAGAACAAGTCTTTGATACAGCATTTTTTATATAATTCAAATCTTTATCAATATGCAAACATCCAGCATCTTAAAGCATCTGATTTTGCACGTGTTTGGTATCTTTGTTTTGGTGATATACAATTGTGCATCTCTTTTGCTGCAAACCTTTTTATTCGCCTTATTTTCATACAAAATTATAAGGACAATTCTTTGATACAGTTTTTTTTATAATTCAAATCTTTATCAGTATGCCAACATCCAGCACCCTTCGAACATGAATTTATCTAAAAAATAATGTAAGTATAACGTTCGTTGTAAAAAAAAACAGAAATACAATCTTATTCTGGTTATGTCAATTGATTCCTTGAAATAACATCACATTATGTATTTGAGCACCGCATGATTATCACATGTTATTATTCCAATCTCTTGAGCTATTCGGTTTCCAATCACATTCACTCGACAGCTACGTCCTCTTGTCTGAAGCAAAACACGGGCCTTTGTCTTCCTCGCGAGTGCTCCTTAACGTGACAGTGAGCGTGAGTTTCCTGATTTAAGTAAACTGATGAGCAAATCCTCGCCCCTTGCCAGCTATTAGGTGCTTTAGTTACCACGCTTATTTTACACCCTAGTTGGTGGATGTCATTTTGAATTATAAAGATTATGGTCCCCATCACTGTACTCATAAGTAAAAGTCTGCCTAGCCAGTTTCCAGTAAGTCTCATGTTTCCCCGAACTCTCCATTCATGAAGGTATATGCGTTGTAGTTTATATATGAATGTTATATTTTTCTCCTCGTCCTTTCCTTTACTTCATTGTCATAACAATGAAGCAATCAACCAATCAATGGAGGCATGAGCATGGGGGGCACGTTGCGTCCCCACTCCTACGAAACCCATCCACCCGGAGTCCATCCGATCAAGTATCCATACCACGCCCGTCCCGTCCCAAGTGACTCATGGCAGGATCCATCAACTTGTTCGACTACGAGATTTCCCCATCCATGCAGGATTGTCTTACCAAATACAACCTCTTGAGCAGTCTGGCCTCAATCCTCAGAAGGCTTATGGACCTGATGGAGTGCTTCCTCTTGTCCTTAAAAACTGTGCTTCCGTGCTGACACCCTGTCTGGTCAAAATCTTTCGCCTCTGCCTGTCAACATCTACCTTTCCTTCCTGCTGGAAGTATGCCTTCATACAGCCTGTGCCTAAGAAGGGTGACCGTTCCAGTCCCTCAAACTACCGTCCTATGGTTTTATTTTCTTGAAATCTAAAGCTTTTGAATCAATCCTTAACCGGAAGATTCAAAAGCATCTTTCCACTTCTGACCTTCTCTCTGATCACCAGTATGGGTTCCGCAAGGGGCGTTCTGCTGGTGTTCTCCTTGCCTTCCTAACTGACTCTTGGTCATCCACTCTTAGCCGTTTCGGTGAAACCTTTGCTATTGCGCTGGACATATCAAAAGCCTTTGATAGGGTCCGGCACAAATCTTTGCTTTCCAAACTACCCTCCTACGGTTTCTATCCCTCTCTCTGTACCTTTATCTCCAGTTTCCTTTCTGACCGTTCTATTTCTGCTGTGGTAGACGGTCACTGTTCTTCCCCTAAACCTATTAAAAGTGGTGTCCCGCAGGGCTCTGTCCTATCTCACCTTGAGCCGTGTCCTCTGATGTAACCAACAAAAAAGTGTCCACTTCTGGAGAGCGTGTGGCAAGCCCTTATAGCCGTAGTCGTCAGTTCCGAATATCGATTCAGCCTCACCTACAAAATGTTAATCCCACGATATAAAATTATTCTGGTAAGAATTTTGTGTGTGTTCGGTCCAGAGCGCCAGTAGGCTTTTTTGGATGTGGCTTACTGGTCGACTCCAACCCGTTAGTGGCGCAGGCAAATATTTTATAGTGGTACCATTCCTGCTTGTCTCATTCTGCTCCTCGGAGATCCATTTTATCCTATTGAGAGTTTCACCAGAGTGCGGGATGATTATTATTATTTTTTTTTTACAACAAAGGAGACAGCTCAAGGGCACAAAAAAAGGAAACAATAATAAAAAAAAAAAAGCCCGCTACTCGCTGCTCCTAAAAAAAAAAATCAAAAGAGGTGGCCCAAAGAGAGGTCAATGTCGGGAGGTCATCAGAATAATACGTGGATTGTTTCCGGTCACTCGACGATGACCGAAAATTGTCAGCTTGTAGCGGCGGGATGGACATGAATCCGGGTCTTCTGAAAACCGAGCCCTCATGCGGACCATTCAGCCACCGCCTCAGTTTGTTAAATCAAGTCACTATTTACAGACCATATTTCCAAGCCATAAATAATGATAGGAAGTCCAAATGATAAGATCAGAATTATTGTTCGCCCGTCAATCAATTAATCACATTGCGTATATGGACCCATCTCCTTTACACTCAATAACAGAAATGTAGGTTAAACACACGCAGATTTCCGTTATTTCAGTTTTTTAACATAAAGACGGTCTGATAGATTCCACTGATCTCAACGAATAGATGACCTAGGTAGTTCATTCAAAAACATTGTTAAATCATGTAAATAAGAACTGAAGAAAATCATTTTACTTGTATCTCGGCGATCGTTCACTTTTTTTTTTTTTTTTTTTTACGTCTATGCCTATAGCGCCAGTAGGTATTCTTGAGGGGCCTGGATGGTGTTCGGCCCCATCCCGTCATGGCGCAGGCAAGTGTTTATAGTGGCGCCATCTTCTCTTGGCTCATGCTGCCCCCCGGAACTCCTTGATTCACTTGGACGGTTTCCTCTAGTCCGGGTTGATGGGTGGTCTTCAGGACAGCATGTGGGTAGTTTAAAGCCACTCGGCGGTGACTAAAAAATCCGAGGTGGTAGCGTGGGGATTCGAACTCGCGTCGTCCATCACGTGGTGAATGTGGGCCCAGCACGCTACCACTCAGTCACCGCCTACCCACATCCTCCCTTCACAGTTTAGTTGTTTACCTTACCCTTCAAACTCGTCATTATCCTCATTATCTGTCCTTTATTGTTTACTAATAACACGCTTGAGCCACTCTCCCCTGTGTCTTCGTCGACCCAGCGGAGCACACTGGTGTCTACGCCTGCTAACCCTAGAAGTAACGTTGCCAGATTGTCGTACTCAGCCGCTTATATTTCCCGACCTCCTACCCCAAAACTGTCTTCTGGGCTCCAACAACGAAACTCATTTATAGTTATCGTTAAAAAGAGTTAGATCTTGATGTTTCTTGGCAATAGTTAGGCGTCAGAAACCGGTAAATACTATGCTCTGAGTACGACGATCTGGCAACGGTGCCTAGGAGGGAGGGACGGCGGGCTGGTCTCTCTCTCCTCGCTTTGTGCATCTTTTGTTTCGTCTCCTTTATCTTTTATTTACGCCTTACTTTCCACAACTCCCTTTCTTGGTATCATCGGTCTCTCGCAACACACACACACACACACACACACACACACAAAAGCACATCGTCACCTTCGTAAGCAAACCGCCTAAGTCAATATTTCCTACATTACAGTAAATAGGAAAAGAACTGTCATTATCTCATTTCGCTTAATATTAAGGCAGAAATGAAAAGGCCAATTCTAGAACACTCAAACCCTGAATGACGAAGGCAACTATACAGAAACGGGCGTCACGTGTGAAAAATTGATGTAGACAAAAACCTGGAAATCGCTGAAAAATGACTTAGGCGATTATTTTATGAGGGTGACGATATGTATGTCATCAAGGCTTCATAATCCTCAGCGCTATCCTGTGCATATTGTATTATATTATTTCCTCCATTAACACTTTTCTCCCCGCCAATATAGCCTAGCCCCGCAGTCTTGTATGCCGCGTGCTCTGCTCTCGGAAAAAGTTAACGATATTGTAACATTGTTGTGAAAGTGTATAACTCAAAAAAATATTGCGTTCTTTTAGAAGAAGAAAAAGAAGAAAAAGAAGATGATGATGATGATGATGATGATGAAGAAAAGAAAAGAAAAGAAGAAGAAAAAGAAGGAGACAGTAGTAATAGTAGTAGTAGTAGTAGTAGTAGTAGTAGTTTTAGTAAAAATAATAATAATATGGTAATAGAAATGAGATTAATAATAATTTACAGTATAATTATTAGTAATAACATAATCATTAATAATATTAATAATAATAATAACAATAATAATAATAATAATAATAATAATAATAATAATAATAATAATAATAATAATAATAATAATGATAATAATAATAATAATAATAATAATAATAATAATAATAATAATAATAATAATAATAATAATAATAATAATAATAATAATAATAATAATAATAATAATAATAATAATAATAATAATAATAATAATAATAATAATAATAATAATAATAATAATAATAATAATAATAATAATAATAATAATAATAATAATAATAATAATAATAATAATAATAATAATAATAATAATAATAATAATAATAATAATAATAATAATAATAATAATAATAATAATAATAATAATAATAATAATAATAATAATAATAATAATAATAATAATAATAATAATAAGAAGAAGAAGAAGAAGAAGAAGAAGAATTATTATTATTATTATTATTATTATTATTATTATTATTATTATTATTATTATTATTATTATTATTATTATTATTATTATCATTATTATTTGTATTACTGTTATTGTTATTATTATCAGTATTGTTATTATCGTGTAGAATACTAGTCCTAATAATACTAGTTCGTGAAGGCTATTTCAAGCATGCGAGGAATGTGGCCATCAAAGAATTTCCTCCAGCATTCTTCTCGGAACATTCCTTGACCCTTGTATGACATAAGGTAGTTCGCGTGCTTTATCTCAAAACCTCCCGCCCCTCCTCGGCCCTTCCCTCTTCTTCGTCCTTGTCCTGCCTACCCTCAGCCTTCCTCTTCCTCTTCTCCCCTATTCTTCCCATCATCATCCTCATTCATTTATTATTATTGTCATCGTAGTCATTATACATCATTGTCAAAATCATTATCATCATTTTCATCATCACCATCACCATCACAATCACCATCATCAGGATCATCATTATCAGGAGTCGGGAAGTAATAGTTAAGTTTACTGGCATGCGGCGATCAATTAGCCGGTAATGAAAACTAGACGAGGGTCCTCAACATCAAAGTTTTGGCAAATTAAGCATCGTATGTACAGATTAAATAATTATTTGCAAGCTAATTCGTTTGATCACATGAAAGAGATTAGCGTATAACCGTGAGAATATGATATTGAGCTAATAATCCAAAGTAAATATGAACAGTGAGGAGAAACGCTCGCCAAAGAGAAAAAGTTAATAGACTGCCGGCTTATGTGGATGTGCCAGACAGCGCTCTCCTAACATCGTGTGTCAGCATTAGTGTATAGCAGTCACCGCTCAAATTTCGTGTTCCTTCCCCTCAGTGACAAGAAAATGGGGTGCTGCAAAGAAAGACTTAAGATTCTGTGTTTTCATGTTTAATGTTCATCGTCGATCCTTTACTCCCTCTGTCTTGTAGCGTCTTCAATGTTTAACTTTCCTTGTCCTCGTTTATCTTCCACTGTCTGTCTTCGTCCTTCTATTGTCAAATTATACACATAGTTCCACATATACACCAACAAGTGCAGCCATCCGTCACGCCGGTCATGTCTGTGTGGACAACGTCGGACGTATAGCATTTCATAGCATAGTAGTACTGGTTCCCGATCCAGTGTACAGGTCTACCTACTACGCCACTTCCGACATCAAACAGATACAAAAAATAAAGTGTGAAGGAAAATCGATCAGACAAGGCTTGCTCTAAGGTCGTGTCGGTAATCCATAACATAAAACTCCATCGCATCTTAAAATGAAACATCCCATGCACAGGTAGACAAGAACAGTGCTAGACGGCCTTCCCACAAGGTGTACAACGCTGTTGAAAGCCATGTAAAGACATAATGTTTTAACATGTTTGCCTTTTGTCTCCTTTCATAACAAAGCTCTCAAGATGACTGGAAATTGAAGGCTGAATCAATAACAAAAATGGCTGTTGAGAAAAGATTAGAGACAGAAGGATATATAGATATATATATATATATATATATATATATATATATAGATAGATATAGATATATATATATATATATATATATATATATATATATACACACACACACACACACACACACACACACACACACACACACACACACACACACACACACACACACACACACACACACACACACACACACACACACACACACACACGAGAGAGAGAGAGAGAGAGAGAGAGAGAGAGAGAGAGAGAGAGAGAGAGAGAGAGAAGGGCGACTGACTCACAGAGACGACTAAATTGATATATTTTCGCATGCAGCATTTAGCATCTTTTCCCTCGTTCATTTGTTTCTCCCTGCATGCTTCTACCGTCACACCGCTAAGTACGGGCTTTCTTCAAACCTTGGATTCGGGTACCGGGAGCAACCTCTGACGGAGCGAAGAAACACCTGGACGGTACTTCCCCACTCGGAGACAGGGAGGAAGTTATGAGCCAGCGTGAGGAGGGGAGGGTATTTGCGGCTTTCCATGACTTTCTCTCTCCGCCTGCAGGTCCATCTGTGTGCCTCTCCTCGCCTTTCCTGCTTCCCTTGGTTCCTTCCCGGCTCACGCGTTCGTTCTTTACACGAGACACTGACCTTAGATCTGCCTTCTTTATGTCTTCTTACTTCTCCCTTTCTCCTCCACATTCTTCGTTGCCTTATTCTCCTTCCGTCTTTCCCTGCCGTCCCTCCTACGCCACTTTCTTTTCCATTCGCTTCGCCTTACCTTTGGCTCTTTCCACTTTTCTCTTACGTAGATATGTAAAGGAAGTAATTGGGTGATAGATCATTCTACTTTGCGTTTTATCTTTCTTGTTCTTCTTTTTCCTTTCTTTTTTTTTTACGTCGTGGCCTATTGCACCAGTAGGCTTCTTCCCGGTGGATCCTGAATTCCTGATGGTCGGCCCAAGGCTTCTTCCCGATGGATCCTGAATTCCTGATGGTCGGCCCAAGGCTTCTTCCCGGTGGATCCTGAATTCCTGATGGTCGGCCCAAGGCTTCTTCCCGGTGGATCCTGAATTCCTGATGGTCGGCCCAAGGCTTCTTCCCGGTGGATCCTGAATTCCTGATGGTCGGCCCAAGGCTTCTTCCCGGTGGATCCTGAATTCCTGATGGTCGGTCCAAGGCTTCTTCCCGGTGGATCCTGAATTCCTGATGGTCGGTCCAAGGCTTCTTCCCGGTGGATCCTGAATTCCTGATGGTCGGTCCAAGGCTTCTTCCCGGTGGATCCTGAATTCCTGATGGTCGGTCCAAGGCTTCTTCCCGGTGGATCCTGAATTCCTGATGGTCGGTCCAAGGCTTCTTCCAGTGGATCCTGAATTCCTGATGGTCGGCCCAAGGCTTCTTCCCGGTGGATCCTGAATTCCTGATGGTCGGCCCAAGGCTTCTTCCCGGTGGATCCTGAATTCCTGATGGTCGGCCCAAAGCTTCTTCCCGGTGGGGCCTGATGGTCGGTCCAGCCCGTTCTGGCGTAGGCGGATGTTTATAGTGGCGCCATCTTGCATTGGCTCGTGCTGTCCTCCCGGAGCTCATCTTTAATCCTAGAATCTAAAGTCCGGGTTGATAGGTGGTCTTCTGGATAGCATGTGGGTAGTTTTAAGCCACTCGGCGGCGGCTGAAAAATCCCAGCTTGGTGGCACCGGTCGGGGATTGAGCTCGCGTCCTCCTGAACGCGGCTCCGTCACGCTATCCATTCAGCCACCGCCTCCCCAAAAGTCATATTATCAGACTCGCCATCCTTCTCGCGGTCCCTCATCTCTCATCCTGCTATACTTTTCTTCTCTGATTCTACTGCTCCTCCCCCATCCCCTCTTCCTACTGTCTACTTTCTGCCTGTTCACTCTCCTTCACTCTCCCTTTCCACCCCCGACACATTCCTCAAGCCACCTCATACACTTAACACTCCATCACTCTCTCTCAGCCCCACGAGGCCTACGTTCCCGGTTACCCTCCTTAATTTGTCCCCCTCGACCTTCTCTTTCCCTCATTTACTCCCTGCCACCGACCTTCCTTCCCGCCTTCATCTTCTTCCTCTCGTTCGTACTTCCTGCCGCCTCCCCCTGTACTCCATTCCTCCTTCCTTCCCTCCGGTCTCCCGTTTACATTCGTTCCCTCCTTCCTCTCTTCTTCTTACCGTTCATACCTCGTTCCTCTCTCCTATTCCACCCCTTCTTATTCACTGTCACCTCCTTCCACTACTCTTCCTTTCTTCCCACTCCCCTCCTCTTCCTCCAGGCCTAATAGTACTCCAGCCCCGAGTACTTAATGGTTACAAATGACTTTCATATTCAATAACTCATTAGCGTCTTGGCGGGAGCAGCGGAGCGAGGGTACCCTTGCTTGTTGGGCGAAATAAGGAGGAGGAATGACTAAGTAATGAAGGGGGAAATCTTGTTTAGTAGCGTAAAGCCTGATTAATGGAAAGGTTCGGGCTTAGGGAAAAGGCATACCTAGACGATGTACAAGGAAACGGTAGAACGGTGATGACAGATCCGTCGTAGCGTTCATGTCAGAGGAAAGGATGCATAAATCAAACAGCTGATCTTACACGAAGGCAAGGAAATGAAGTGTAAGGGAACCCTTTATAAAACTATCCCTATAATCTTAAACATATTACATACATACATACGTAATGAAGAAAGTACCAACATATAAAACTAAAAAGTGGCTCGTTAAAAATTAAGAACTTAAATGGGATGCCGAAACTTGTGATTCATTTTAACATATATATGAATACATAAATCATAGCAACGCACACACACACACACACAGAGAGAGAGAGAGAGAGAGAGAGAGAGACAGACAGACAGACATATAGATAAGAAACGGACTGAACAATACATAGAAACAAGCATAAAATAAGTAAGAAATCAACCCGGAAAGACTGACTATCCGACGACAATCAGACACATTAAGACTGACAGCCAGACAGATTGCTATTAAAGAACAGACAGAGGGGAGAAATAAACAAACGAACAGGCATAAAAAGAGAGAGAGACGGCAAGCAAGTTGAAAAGATTACCCGCAGTTGGCCTTTTCTCCCCTCGCCCAAGACTGTGTGAGGGACAGGTCGGCGCGCACTTGTAATTGGTCTAGGTAACAATCCGTCCCCAGGTCATTAAATTGTTCTGCTACATTGCGTTTCTCTCTCTCTCTCTCTCTCTCTCTCTCTCTCTCTCTCTCTCTCTCTCTCTCTCTCTCTCTCTCTCTCTCTCTCTCTCTCTCTCTCTCTCTCTCGAATGACTTTCTCTCTTTTCATCTGCTCTCTGTTGACATTATATCGAAGTGATGGTTGTGACTTTTCTTTCTTACCTCCCGCCAGTTTTACCGAAGTCTTAAAAAGTCTGCTGTTTCGTTCAAATGATTGCTCTGTGACCTGCAGGCATCTCTCTCTCTCTCTCTCTCTCTCTCTCTCTCTCTCTCTCTCTCTCTCTCTCTCTCTCTCTCTCTCTCTCTCTCTCTCTCTCTCTCTCTCTCTCTCTCTCTCTCTCTCTCTCTCTCTCTCTCTCTCTCTCTCTCTCTCTCTCTCTCTCTCTCTCTCTCTCTCTCTCTCTCTCTCTCTCTCTCTCTCTCTCTCTCTCTCTCTCTCTCTCTCTCTCTCTCTCTCTCTCTCTCTCTCTCTCTCTCTCTCTCTCTCTCTCTCTCTCTCTCTCTCTCTCTCTCTCTCTCTCTCTCTCTCTCTCTCTCTCTCTCTCTCTCTCTCTCTCTCTCTCTCTCTCTCTCTCTCTCTCTTCCGTCCTGTCTTCCTCGTCCTCTCCCGCCGTCTTTCCCGCCCCCCACTCGCCTCCCGCAGACCGCCCCATCTTCCCATCATACCATTCCGAGCATTCCCCCTTCACAGCCAACATTTTTAGGCGCCCACGCCGTGTCGTTCCTTCGCCGCGGCCGTCACACCTCTCCGCCTTGTGAATACCTAATAACACACTTCCCTCTACTCTTAGACATTCGATTATGTTGAGTAGTTTTCCAAGCCGTTTTTATAGCCATGTTTACTCAATTTTTAAACAACCACTGGCCTCAGGTTCCATTGCTTCAGTCACCCACTCATCTACTCTACGCCTCTGCTCTATTTTCTCATAAAAACTTTCTTTTTCAAATAGACTTACACACCGAAAGAGATTAGCGTTTGAAAACGAATCTCATCACGAGGGAGTCCGCCCGAGGTTATGTCATATCCCCGGCGCCTTACCAGCTTTATGCTGTAATATAGAGGGACGAGCCTAGTTAAAGACGGGCTATGCAAAGGCGGAACGTGGCAAGGGATAATCTAAAGAGGAGGAGGAGGAGGCGTAGGAGACGATGAAGGAGGAAGAAGAAACATAGAGATACGTGTGACTAAAGGAGCTGGCATAGAAAAGAGGTTAGGAGAAAGGAATGGATGATTAATAAGATGAGAAGCGAGATAAGAACAGGACTCGACCTAAAAGGACTCAGAAGAAAAGATGAGCATGATAATAAGAAAAGAAGAAGGAAAAAAGAAGAAGAAGAAGTAGAAGAAAAAGAAGAAGAAGAAGAAAAAGAAAAAGAAGAAGAAGAAGAAGAAGAAGAAGAAGAAGAAAAGTTGGAAAGTTTCGTTTAGTCGGCGCAACATCTGTGGTCATATGCCGGAGAGAGACAGAAGGGGAAGGAATTATAGGAGAAGGGAACAGACCCCAGGAGACGGGACACAACCCCCGATTAATACCTGGTACCCATTCACTGCTGGGTGGACAGGGGCGTAGGGTATCGGAAAAGCCGCCCAATTTTTTCTACTCCGACCGGGAATCGAACCCGGGCTCTCTCGGTTGTGAGCTAAGTGTGCTAACCACTACACCACGAAGCCCCCCGAAAAAGCAGAAGAAAAAGAAGAAGAAGAAGAAGAAGAATCACAACAACAACACTAACAAGTACAACATTATACGTGGATGCTGTTCAAAATTAATAAAGCCCACGATAATAGATCAGAAAGAGAATATAATTTGTGAGGAGCGCTTGTGCTAAACTTAATGAAAATAGTAACATTACTTGCCACTCTCTATCAATGAAAAGTGTGTAATCAATATAACCTTCAGGAAACGGTCAAAACATTTGTAGGGGAAGGAGACGCGAATGAGAAGTGACAAACCGATATAATGACCCAAGGGAAGAGCGTTCAGCTGTGGTGTGATGAAGTAAATGATGACAGACTGATAATAGAAACTACAGGCACAAGACAGAAGACAATGGAAACGTTTGGGAGAGGCATCTCTTTACTATTGGAACAACATAAACTGATATACACACATACAATTGGAGTTCATAGATAAATGGCATCCCATATTGCTGCAAGAAAGAAATTAAGTCTTCTATAAAAAATTAGTTAGTGGAGAGGCAAGAATGAGTATTAAATATTTCTGTGTGTGTCCCAGAGGGCAGTGAGCTGGAAACTTTTCTAGCAGTAATATTTTTTATATTTAATTTTTAGTTGAGTTAATTAGATGTTATCCTCTTAGGAGCCTCGTTTCTAAACATATTCATAGTGTGTGGATAAAAGTTATACTACCATTCGGAACCTTGAACGCTCCGAATTATGTCTCGATAGTGTTTTCCCTTTTTAATAAGAGACAGGTGTGCATCCATAAGTGATGCTGGTGTGCAAAAAGTGAGAGAACACCTCGGGGCAATGAAGCGCCAATCTTGGCGGAACAGTATCAGCAACATTTCTTCCCTTCCTGCCAACTCCTTGATAAGGCAAACTGCTTTCTTGAGAATAGCTTTATAAAAGTCGTCAGAAGTAGGTGGGGCTACTTCTTCATATTCTCTAAACGTGTACTGAGCTTAAAGCCCCGTTCACACTGTGCCGACTCTGGGCCACGACTACCCACGACTCTAGGGTACACGAGGTCTTGGGTGTTGATGTGAAAGGGTCGGGCATGTCTTGAAAGAGGTCTTGAGACTGTTGCCGAATGCTACGCCGACGTCGTGACGGGAGTCTGGAGTCGTGAGGGTTCGCACGACATGCTGGCAACTAGTTGGCCGAATGTCCCAGACA
>NC_066531.1:615399-660399 GCF_024679095.1 Eriocheir sinensis
TTTTACTTTATCCAAGTTTTGTTTTTACAGTTGCAACGTTTTAGCAGAATAGAGCAAAACAAATGTTCTTAGAGGAGTCATATATACAACCTCTACTTAAAACCACAGATTTGGACAATTTTATAAGGATACAACGAGGTTTTATTTAAATAGCTGAAAGAGAGCAGAGTGGCCGAAATTAAGAATGACAAGCGAAGGAAAGGCGGCTGGCTTGTGTGCATACTTGGAGAACAAAATCTTATGTTAAATCGTTCCTGTGCATCAAAATCACGATGTGTACACAACTTCTCAAGGTGCCATCAATAATATTAGGTTAAGTTTGCTTACTCCAAAGAGGATTACTTAAACGATATACATACACCGTTATAAAGTTTCCACTCACACCTAATTTATGCTCCAACATATACCATTCCTAGGCCAACACAAAGATGCAAGGAGTAACTTTGATTCCATGATTACTTGATTGTAGTCCTTCATGGGAGTATTCCATCTCTGTAGACGCCCCATACTCCCACCCTCAATCCTCCTTTCAACATCTATAGGGCCGTCTCACAGTGTTACTTTCCAGATCATAGCATTGACCGAACAGAGAAGGAATAACAGTCAGGCAGAGTCTAAAAACTTAAAAAAGCTTGAAAAGGAATAACAGTCAGGCAGAGTCTAAAAACTTTAAAAAAAGCTTGGAAAGGAGAAAAGACAAGGGTGTAAGTTCTATGAATTAAATGTTGAGGTGGGAAGTAAGGTGCAGAACGAGAGTCCTCAGGAACGTTATAGGCATGACAAGTGTGCGGAAAATAAATAAGGGAGGATTAGGGTTAGGATAATAGAATAGAAATGTTAGGGTGGTGCTGTTTAGACACACACACACACACACACACACACACACACACACACACACACACACTAAAGAGATAGCAAGAGAGAGAGAGAGAGAGAGAGAGAGAGAGAGAGAGAGAGGTCCAAAAAAAATCACAATGGGATTTTACATATTTGTTTAACTAAGTATTTTGAAAAGCTGAACCAATCTTTTCACCTAGATTTTGCTGCCGGAAATGGAAGAATGAAGCTTTTAATTCGTGTCGTCCCGGGCAGAGGCAAAAACTGGGCAAAAGGCAGGGATTTTAAACTTCCTCCGTTTGTGCGCCAAAATTGAACTAAAGTGAGGTTTAATTATTTTCAGAAGACGAAAAAGTTTGTTGCCGAGTTTTATATTAATTCTGCCATTACTCCTCCATGCTTGTTTGCTCCGTCAATAATTAAGCCTGGGTCTCTGTTTTTCCTGTATTTGTTCGTGTGT
Source organism: Eriocheir sinensis (assembly GCF_024679095.1). Taxonomy (NCBI): domain Eukaryota; kingdom Metazoa; phylum Arthropoda; class Malacostraca; order Decapoda; family Varunidae; genus Eriocheir; species Eriocheir sinensis. The sequence continues at coordinate 616,697 of NC_066531.1, forward strand.
GTGTGTGTGTGTGTGTGTGTGTATGAGAGAGAGAGAGAGAGAGAGAGAGAGAGAGAGAGTGTGTGTGTGTGTGTGTGTGTGTGTGTGTGTGTGTGTGTGTGTGTGTGTGTGTGTGTGTGTGTGTGTCTCTGTGGCCCTTGCGAGGAGGCTGCAGGCTGCTCTCTGGCCCCCCGTGTATCCCTTCCATTACCTATTCATCAATCTATCAATAATTTCCTTCACTTCATCCATCCTTCCCGCCCCTTCCTCCTCCTTTCCCCCTCAGGCATCAGGGGAAACACTAATGGCATGAAAGCATCAGTTGGCATCTCAGCGGACTCAAGGCTCCTTTCCTCCCTTACACACATGTCTCTTGAGGTCCGTTCGTCTTGTTGTCTTGTATGTCGGTTTACCAGCACGTTATCTGGTTATTATTTAACTGCACAGAATATATTTATTTTTTTGTATTTGGCTAGGCGGTGGCTGAGGGGTAGCGTGCTGGGCCCACATTCACCACGTGATGGACGACGCGAGTTCGAATCCCCACGCTACCACCTGGGATTTTTCAGTCACCGCCGAGTGGCTTAAAACTACCCACATGCTGTCCTGAAGACCACCCATCAACCCGGACTCTAGAGGAAACCGTCCAGGTGAATCAAGAACGAGTTCCGGGGGGCAGCATGAGCCAAGAGAAGATGGCGCCACTATAAACACTTGCCTGCGCCATGACAGGCTGGGGCCGAACACCATCCAGGCCCCTCAAGCAAGCCTACCGGCGCTATAGGCGTACACGTTAAAAAAAAAAAAAAAAAAAAAAAACTACAAAATTCGCATTATTATGAGGAGGAGTACTGTCAAAATACAATATCCATATTAACAATAAATTGAAGTTAAAACACTTATTTATATTTTCTTTTTGGTTTGGCGTGCAGAACAAACATTTAATATAGAGGACAAAAGATGCACGGTCCATGTAGAGGAGGCGGTGTGCCATCAGTAAAAAATCACCACCCATTCATCACTGGCATGGAAACTAATTATAAAGAAAAATGTTATTGTATTCAAACCAAGCACTCCTGGATTTTTCAAACAGTCCTTTACAAACAGTTTGTGACATTTCTATTCTCTGAGCACTGAAAAGAGAATCACACACGAATTCCCTGACGCCTACATGTCAGTGTTTTCTTTCATGTTATTCTAAATCCTACTCCATAACACCTGAGGGGGCAAGGCAGGGTCGTGCAGGGATCAGAAGCTATTGATGTGGAGACCGACAGATATAGCAAAAGCAACACAACGTCAACAGTTTTCTACTCTGCATAAATACTAAAGAATACATTGCACGGAAACACTTATTCAGTCAACAGAGTCATAACCTGAAGGACCAGAGGAACATCCGTGTTACCACTGTAAAACGTTCCCTGGTTTGCCCAGTTACCCATTTATCCATTAGCTTGAAAGGAGGAATGAAAAGTTGGGTGGGCTGCGCGGCGACTGCAATGACGAGGATTCGAGCCCAGGCCCACAGAGTCAAAGTTAATCACGCTAACCACTGCACTATGAAGGCGCAATATGTGGCAAACGTGATGAGTGGTAAATCAAATGTCACGCTTGATCTGTGACCCCGGGTGTAGGGTTTTTACACACCGATGCTCTAGAGCCACCAAAGCGGAAAAAAAGCACAGAGGCAATACGTACCTCTTCCATATACCCATATTTTTTTTTACGTCGCGGCTTATTGCGCCGGTAGGCTTCTTCCCGGTGGATCCTGATGGTCGGGCCAAGGCTTCTTCCCGGTGGATCCTGATGGTCGGGCCAAGGCTTCTTCCCGGTGGATCCTGATGGTCGGTCCAAGGCTTCTTCCCGGTGGGGCCTGATGGTCGGGCCAAGGCTTCTTCCCTGTGGATCCTGATGGTCGGGCCAAGGCTTCTTCCCGGTGGATCCTGATGGTCGGGCCAAGGCTTCTTCCCGGTGGATCCTGATGGTCGGGCCAAGGCTTCTTCCCGGTGGATCCTGATGGTCGGGCCAAGGCTTCTTCCCGGTGGATCCTGATGGTCGGCCCAAGGCTTCTTCCCGGTGGATCCTGATGGTCGGGCCAAGGCTTCTTCCCGGTGGGGCCTGATGGTCGGGCCAAGGCTTCTTCCCGGTGGATCCTGATGGTCGGGCCAAGGCTTCTTCCCGGTGGATCCTGATGGTCGGGCCAAGGCTTCTTCCCGGTGGGGCCTGATGGTCGGGTCAAGGCTTCTTCCCGGTGGATCCTGATGGTCGGCCCAAGGCTTCTTCCCGGTGGATCCTGATGGTCGGCCCAAGGCTTCTTTCCGGTGGGGCCTGATGGTCGGCTCAGCCCGTTCTGGCGCAGGCGAGTGTTTATAGTGGCGCCATCTTGCATTGGCTCATACTGCCCTCCCAGAGCTCATCTTTAATCCTAGAATCTAGAGTCTGGGTTGATAGGTGGTCTTCTGGACAGCATGTGGGTAGTTTTAAGTCACTCGGCGGCGGCTGAAAAATCCCAGCTTGGTGGCACCGGGCGGGGATTGAACTCGCGTCGTCCTGAACGCGGCGCCGTCACTATGTCGACTCAGCCACCGCCTCCCCAAACACTTGCCTCTACCTCCCGTTTCTCACGGCCGTATGCCTGTCTCCCAACATCATCCTCGAAGGAACACTTAGCATTCCCAAGGTACCTCTAGAGAGAGAGAGAGAGAGGTCCCCAAAAATCACAATGGGATTTTACATATTTGTTTAACTATTTTGAAAAGCTAAACCAATCTTTTCACCTAGATTTTGCTGCCGGATATGGAAGAATGAAGCTTTTAATTCGTGTCGTCCCGGGCAATGTGCAGGGATTTTAAACTTCCTCCGTTTGTGCTCCAAAATTGAACTAAAGTGAGGTTTAATTATTTTCATAAGACGAAAAACTTTGTTGCCGAGTTTTATATTAATTCTGCCATTACTCCATGCATGCAAGGAATTGCATTGTCATTTATGCACGACGAAGTGATAGCTATTCTCACTGGCGTAAAATACATGAATTTCAGTCCACCTTGACCCATATATGAGGAAAAAATTACAGGTACAAACACGTTTATAAGACTTTAGTGTAGAAGCGAAGAAATAGGGTGATGCTATCCTGCAAGATGTCACGTTTATTGACAGCGTAAAATGTGTTCAATAAAGGGAAACGTTTGAGCGAGAATTACGTTATCAGAATAAGAAGTACATTTTGTTTATTTATAAGTCCATGGAAGTAGAAGAACTGCGATATATTCAATTGCTCAAGCTACACGCTTTTCACATAGAGGAGGCGGCAACACCGTGTTCCAACGATATCGTCAGCTGAGCCGTGGACAAGGTTGCCAGATTGTCGTACTCTGCATCTTATGTTTTCCGATTTCCGACCCAAAAACTGCTTTCATCACCCAAATAACTGCATTCATTTACGGTTATCGTTTAAAGGGTTAATTATTGGTGATTCTTGGCAACAGTTATGGGCCAGAAACCGGTAAATACGCGGCTCTTGTCAACTCGAATGTTTTCTCATCCATATTTCGTACATGAGGTAAATACTACATCGATAATCACCTTCTGTGCCGGGCAGGAAGGTTTGTCTAGGGAAGTTACGCAAAGGCTGTTACAGAGGATGCTTAGAACATGACAGTAGTATATTTCGCATGCTTTTGGCCTAATATTAAGGATTTTAGCCACAAACGCTTACATACAGGGTGCAAAAAGCTATTCCTGGGCAGCTATTGTTCTTGTTATTGCGTACAAGCAGAGGGTCATGGGACAACAGACCACAATGAAGTCAACGAATGTAACCTCATGTAGCCCAGTTATTTTAAAGATTATGGAACGATCAGGCGGCTTTGCTGACAGTAACAGGCTGGGGAAAATACGTGGCTTGTACTTAACCCCTTCAGTGCGGATTTCCTACAAGAAGACATCACCAAGCTACAGGTATGGAACAAAAAGTGGCTGCTACAATTCAAGGAAGAAAAATGTAAAGTCATGCACCTTGGTAGGGGATATAAAGCACATCAATACCACATGGGAAACACTCCACTATCCACCACAGAGACGAAGAAAGACCTGGGACTATATGTTACCAGGCTACCAGTGTAAGCCAAATCCGTGCCAATCGCAGCGGACGGGTTAAATTAATAACATTCACCAATCGCAGTGTTACCAGATAAGAGTGTTTCACAGAAGGTCTGGATCTGGCACCACTGCTAGGAAGGAAAACATCGCTGGACGGGAATACGGTCGTCAGTCAGCACCAACAACATCCTCCTTCTGTCTCCAAAATCTCCTCCATTTTCATCTTCCACCTCTTCATATTCATTATGGGTAGGCGGTGGCCGAGCTGGTAGCGTACTGGGCCCATATTCACCGCGTGATGGACGACGCGGGTTCGAATCCCCACGCTACCACTCGAATTTTTCAGTCACCGCCGAGTGGCTTAAAACTACCCACATGCTGTCCTGAAGACCACCCATCAACCCGGACTCTAGAGGAAGCCGTCCAAGTGAATCAAGAACGAGTTCCGGGGGGCAGCATGAACCAATGCAAGATGGCGCCACTATAAACACTCGCCTGCGCCAGAACGGGCTGGGCCGACCATCTGGCCCCACCTGGAAGAAGCCTTGGGCCGACCATCAGGCCCCACCGGGAAGATGCATACCGGCGCAATAGGCAACAGCGTAAAAAAAATAAAAAAAATAAAAATTCTCATTCTCGTCTTCATCTTTCCGAACTTAAACAACTCATCCTTGGGTTCCTATATTTATAGAAAAAATACTCTCTCTCTCTCTCTCTCTCTCTCTCTCTCTCTCTCTCTCTCTCTCTCTCTCTCTCTCTCTCTCTCTCTCTCTCTCTCTCTCTCTCTCTCTCTCTCTCTCTCTCTCTCTCTCTCTCTCTCTCTCTCTCTCTCTCTGTATCTATCTATCTATCTATCTATCTACCTATCAACCTCTATCTATCAATCAATTTATCTCTTGATGTCTCTCATATATACAGATACATATGTACATATACGCACATACACACGTAAACACACACACGAACACACAGACCTACACAAATAAACAAGTTATCCTTTTCATTTTGTTGGTCTTCCCCTCACGTGTGTATTCGGAATTGCCTCTATAGCCGCCCGTTCAGTGGCGCACAGCCGGGGATAGCGACGTGTAAGTGAATCACGGCAGACCGTCCCCGTAGGGTTTTGCCGCGCTCGGGGAAGAGATTGTATTGTTTACTGGTTATCTAAGCTGAATTCGTGTGTGTGTGTGTGTGTGTGTGTGTGTGTGTGTGTGTGTGTGTGTGTGTGTGCGCGTGCTAACTAGTGGAAATTCATATATAAGCTGATGCACAGCTTCCACACATATTGCCTTAATTTTAATGATGATTAAGTTTGTGTTATTGTGTGTTTCTGTGTGTGTGTGTGTGTGTGTGTGTGTGTGTGTGTGTGTGTGTGTTAGGGGTGGTTAACTGAGTGGTTAGCGTGCTGGGCCCATATTCCCCACGCCATGGACAACGTCGGTTCGAGTCCTCACGCTACCACCTGGGATTTTTCAGTCACCGCCGAGTGGCCTAAGACTACCCACATGCTGTCCTGAAGACCACCCATCAACCCGGACTCCAGAGGAAATCGTCCAGTGAATCAAGAATGAGTTCCGGGGGGCAGCATGAGCCAAGCATAACTGACGCCACTATAAAAAGTTGCCTGCGCCACAACGGGCTTGGGCCGACCATCTGGCCCCTGAAGGAAGCCTAACGGCGCTAAAGGCGGGGTTGTAAGAGAAAAAAAAAATATATATATATATATATATATATATATATATATATATATATATATATATATATATATATATATATATATATATATATATATACCAGCAAATATGGATCACATTCCGTTTTAAAGAGTTCCATTCCTTTCCTGGTAACACTCTCCTGCAAATGGTCTTCATATTTACCTTTCCATTGCAAACAACTTCCTTCAGACATAGAGAACAACTGTCCACAGAGCTTGAAAAGACACACTCTCTCTCTCTCTCTCTCTCTCTCTCTCTCTCTCTCTCTCTCTCTCTCTGTCTGTCAGTCTGTCTGTCTGTCAGTCTGTCTGTCTGTCAATCTGTCTGTCTGTATGTATGTTTGTATGAATGCATATTTGCATATACGCATGTATGTATGTATGTATGTATGTATGTATGTATGTATGTATGCATGCAAGTATGTACGATTGGATATATGAATGTATGTAAACGTGTTTGTATTATGTATATATATATATATATATATATATATATATATATATATATATATATATATATATATATATATATATATATATATATATATATATATATATATATATATATATATATATATATATATATATATATATATATATATATATATATATATATATATATATATATATATATATATATATATATATATATATATATATATATATATATATATATATATATATATATATATATATATATATATATATATATATATATATCTGGGTGTATTTATATGTATATAGAGAGATAAATGAGTAGGATATCAATAGTTTGATTTAATGATGGAAATAGATTTAAGCGGGGATAAATATATTGATGTAGATAGATAAATAGATATAGATAGATATGCATTTATATTGGGGTATTGGGAAATGGAAAGATAAACACGCACACTTAGATAGATAGACAAATAGATAGATACATAAACAGATATAGATAGGTAGATAGATAGACAGACAAATAGATATAGATAGTAGATAGATAGGAAGAGACAGATAGATAGGTAGACAGATAGAGATGGTGAGCTCACTTACCTGTGTTGCCCTTGAGCTGCTTCCTTTGTCGTAAAAAACACATAGTTAGGTACGTCGAGAGAAGGAGGGATAAATAAATAAAATGAGAGTATAACTATATCTGTCTTACTCACCAAGCTCCCTCCTCCTCCCTCCCTCCTCCAAACCTCTTCCATCTCTATATCTCACCTTAAAGCCGGATTGGTCAGCCCGTCCGGTGGGGAAAACGCTGAAGCTGTAGCAAAACATCTTTTCTCCCCACTTTCTTTGCTTTTTCTTCGAGTTTCCTGCAAGTGACTGGCTTTTTCCTTATTTGGTGTAGTGTTTGTTTGAGATTTGTCTTGATTCTTTTCATCAACATCATCGCGAGTATATGTATCTACCTTTGTCAATGTCTGCCTGTATGTGTCTGTCTGTTTATCTAGCTAGCTGTCTGACTGTCCATCTGTTTGTGTCTGTCCGTCTGTGTTTGTCTATCTATCTAGCTAGCTCTCTGTCTGTCCATCTGTTTGTCTGTCTGTCTGTCTATCTAAACACAAGGATTTACAAGAATATAAGGAGACTAGAAAAGGCCCCATCTGCCTGTCTGTGTCTGTCTATCTATCTATCTACCTGTCTGTCTGTCCATATCTTTGTTTGTCTCTCTGTCTGTCTATCTATACACAAAGATTTACAAGAATATAAGGAGACTAGAAAAGGCCCCATCTGCCCGTCCGTCCGTCTGTCCGTCACGTAACCAGACTGTGAGTGCATATTGGTGTAGTATCATCGTTCGAGAGATATTTTCCTGAAAAAAAAAATGGTCTGGTATATAATATTTTTGTCTGGGAGCTGATTCAAACAACTGTAATTATAACATCCTTTTTTTTCTTCTTTTCTCTGAATTATTTGTCTGTGTAAATAGTTTTTATTACCTTTGTGTTCATACCGACATATTTTTTGTATGTTTTCTTTCCTGCCTTTGATGTTGTTAATTTAGTGTTTTAATTAACATATAGCGGCAGGTTTTCCCTTTGATATATTTTAATAATGTATGTTAGTGTTCCAGCTTCAATCAGAGTTTTTCTTATAACTTAGGGTTCCATCTTTTTAGAGGCTTCAACTTTATTATAATTATCCTCTTTGTAATTTCCACTTCATCTATATCCTCCCCCATCCCATCCCCACCTACTAAGGATGTTACTACTGCTAGAATGTTAGTACTGCCAGGATGTTAGTACTGCCAGGATGTTAGTACTGCCAGGATGTTAGTACTGCCAGGATGTTAGTACTGCCAGGATGTTAGTACTGCCAGGATGTTAGTACTGCCAGGATGTTAGTACTGCCAGGATGTTACTACTGCCAGGATGTTACTACTGCCAGGATGTTAGTACTGCCAGGATGTTACTACTGCCAGGATGTTACTACTGCCAGGATGTTACTACTGCCAGGATGTTACTACTGCCAGGATGTTAGTACTGCCAGGATGTTACTACTGCCAGGATGTTACTACTGCCAGGATGTTACTACTGCCAGGATGTTAGTACTGCCAGGATGTTAGTACTGCCAGGATGTTAGTACTGCAAGGATGTTACTACTGCCAGGATGTTACTACTGCCAGGATGTTACTACTGCCAGGATGTTAGTACTGCCAGGATGTTAGTACTGCCAGGATGTTACTACTGCCGGGATGTTACTACTGCCAGGATGTTAGTACTGCCAGGATGTTACTACTGCCGGGATGTTACTACTGCCAGGATGTTAGTACTGCCAGGATGTTACTACTGCCAGGATGTTACTACTGCCAGGATGTTAGTACTGCCAGGATGTTAGTACTGCCAGGACGTTAGTACTGCCAGGATGTTAGTACTGCCAGGATGTTAGTACTGCCAGGACGTTAGTACTGCCAGGATGTTAGTACTGCCAGGACGTTAGTACTGCCAGGATGTTACTACTGCCAGGATGTTACTACTGCCAGGATGTTACTACTGCCAGGATGTTACTACTGCCAGGATGTTACTACTGCCAGGATGTTAGTACTGCCAGGATGTTAGTACTGCCAGGACGTTAGTACTGCCAGGATGTTAGTACTGCCAGGATGTTAGTACTGCCAGGATGTTAGTACTGCCAGGATGTTACTACTGCCAGGATGTTAGTACTGCCAGGATGTTACTACTGCCAGGATGTTAGTACTGCCAGGATGTTAGTACTGCCAGGATGTTACTACTGCCAGGATGTTACTACTGCCAGGATGTTAGTACTGCCAGGATGTTAGTACTGCCAGGATGTTAGTACTGCCAGGATGCTGCTAACAGTTCCGAGCCTTGCGCCGTTTTCTACATTATCAGGATTTCGTTTGCTGATCCATTTTATCTGATCTCGAAATACATGAACAGTTGCAATATTATTTTTGGTCATTGAATCCTTAGAGAGAGAGAGAGAGAGAGAGAGAGAGAGAGAGAGAGAGAGAGAGAGAGAGATATAGAGAGATATATATATAGTTATATATATATATATATATATATATAGAGAGAGAGAGAGAGAGAGAGAGAGAGAGAGAGAGAGAGAGAGAGAGAGAGAGAGAGAGAGAGAGAGAGAGAGAGAGAGAGAGAGATTTTCAGAGAGAGAGAGGCCTAAGAGAGAGAGAGAGAGAGAGAGAGAGAGAGGAGAGAGAGAGAGAGAGAGAGAGAGAGAGAGAGTTCGAGAGAGAGAGAGAGAGAGAGAGAGAGAGAGAGAGAGAGAGAGAGAGAGAGAGAGAGAGAGAGAGAGAGAGAGAGAGAGAGAGAGAGAGAGAGAGAGAGCGAGAGAGAGAGATGTATATATGTGTATGTATGGTGTATGTAATATGTATATATATATATATATATATATATATATATATATATATATATATATATATATATATATATATATATATATATATATATAAAATGGGCGGTGGGTTGTGGGTGTTAGCAGTGGAAGCTGCGTTCATTGACTGGACAACGTGGAATCCACCCACACCAACACCAACTCAACTTGCTTTTTTTCAGTCAGCGCCGAGTGGCAGACCACATCACAACACCCACTGAAGACCATCCATCGTAGAGGAAAGGAAACAATCCACCAAAGAAATCAAGAATGAGTTCCGGGGCAGTGCGAGCTGCCATATGGCATACTATGAAAATAAAAAATGCCTCGCGCTCTGTGGCTTGTCGCACCAGGCCCCCTGAAGAAAAGCTCCACGGCGCTACAGGCGTAGACGTAAAATATATATAGATATATATATATATATATATATATATATATATATATATATATATATATATATATATGTATATATCGGTAGACAGATAGACATGAATGAATGTAATATATACAGTACATTATCAATTCAACAGCGTGCTTTCTTAGCCAACGAAGGTATAGTGGAAAAGTTATAGAGGGAAACGTGATCAACAGAAGTCCTTAAACGCAGAGCGAAAAATATTTTATCAAAGGATAAGGAACCAGACTTCGAAGGAACTATTCTGCTCGACTCCAAAACTTTGATGAGACAGCTGCTAGGGGGAGTTTTGGGGCTCGCTGCGGAAACTACGACGTAAGGAAGAGGTTGTGAAGGTACCCCAAGGCATTAAAAGTGAGGATATTGACGTATAGCGACCGACAGCGAGAGAGAGAGAGAGAGAGAGAGAGAGAGAGAGAGAGAGAGAGAGAGAGAGAGAGAGAGAGAGAGAGAGAGAGAGAGAGAGAGAGAGAGAGAGAGAGAGAGAGAGAGAGAGAGAGAGAGAGAGAGAGAGAGAGAGAGAGAGAGAGAGAGAGAGAGAGAGAGAGAGAGAGAGAGAGAGAGAATGATAATAGAGAAAGAGAAACCAAAATGGAGAGCAAAACATAATGGATAACATGAATCGCGTCACCAAATTTACGAGCCTGCCAATATGACACAATTCCTCCCCTTCGATTTACTTGGGCTTATACACCTGAGCTAAGACACACACACACACACACACACACACAGACACGCACACACACACACACACACACACGCACACACGTCAGCGGGATGATATTAATCTAAGTTTATACATGGAGGAGACTTTTAGAGGCAGGTCATCTTCATTAAGGCCAAGAGGTACTGGCGGCAGGAAAAGGGTCTTGAGAGGTCGAGCGAGTGGCTGCTAAGTGATCATAGTATAGTATGGTTGTAAGGAAGAAATAGATGAAGGTTGAGAGGCAGAAGAAAAATGTTAGCCGGATTAGACTTATTAGGTTCTCCAGTTAGGTAAGAAAAAGGGAAGAAACATGAGATGGAAGAGGAGAGGTGGGGAGGTGAATCAGCTTGGACGGAAAGAAAATACGTTATGTTCACCCGGTAAGAAGCAGGAAAGAAAGATATATAAGAGAAGAGATGGGTAGGTTGACATGAGGAAACGAAAAGATACATTATGTTTACCGGATAATTAAAAAAGGGAAGAAAAATGAGATGGAAGAGGAGAGGTGGGTGGGTGAATAAGATGTGAGGTTCAACCGGTAAGAAACAGGAAAGAAAGATATAGAAGAAAAGAGATGGGTAGCTTTTTTTTTCTACAACAAAGGAGACAGCTCAAGGGCACAAAAAAAGGAAACAATAATAAAAAAAAGCCCGCTACTCGCTGCTTCTACAAAAAAGAATCAAAAGAGGTGGCCGAAAGAGAGGTCAATTTCAGGACATGATGAAACGAAAAGATACATTATGTTCACCAGATAAGTAATAAAAGGGAAAGAAAAATGAGATCTAAGAGAAGAGGTGAGTTGGTGAACATAATGGAACGAAAATAAGACATGTTCGTTAGGAGAGTAGGAAACGGGAAAGAAAAATGAGATGTAACAGAAGAGATGAGTAGATGGACATGATGGAACGAAGAGAAGATACATTATGTTCACCAGATAAGCAAAAAAAGGGAAAGAAAAATGAGATGTAAGAGAAGAGATGAGTAGGTGGACATGATGGAACGAAGAGAAGATACATTATGTTCACCAGATAAGCAAAAAAAGGGAAAGAAAAGTGAGATGTAAGAGTAGAGGTAAGTAGGTGGACATGATGTGAATATAAAAGGATAAGTTGATAAGTTGTCGTCAGAGAGCTTAATTAAATCTTACAGACTTCACTTGGGAGGACCAGTCATGTGCACGCTAAAAACACAAATCTCATGAACAAAAAACAAAAGCAAGACCAATAACAGCAACGATAACAAAAGCACTATCAATAAAATATGCCTTCCTACAACCCCCTACTCTCTTATCACCCGCATAGACATGGGGCCGTATTTTAAGACACCATCGCTTCTCACATTAACTATTTCTAAGGGTCAAAGAGGGGATCAATCTGGTTTTCATGAGTGTTTTTTAAGGTTCATGGCACAGAAGAAGGGTCAAACTACCACCAGGGTCATAAAACTACACCTGGAAAGCCTACAGCTCTTATGAAAGCCATGTCAAATATGTGAACTTGGGCGACGAAATGTTTTAAAATACGACCCATGGAGTTGCCAGCAATAGAGGGATGCCATTGGGGAGGCGGTGGTTGAGTCGTCAGAGTAACGGCTCCGTGTTCAGGAGGACAGGAGTTCAAGAGTTCGCCTGAAAGCCAACCGCTGATTTTTCAGCTGTCAGCCTGAGTGGCTTAAAACTACCCACATGCCGTCCAGAAGACCACCATCAACCCGGACTCTAGATTCTAGGGGATCAAAGATGAGCTCTGAGAGGGCAGCATTGTCATCCAAAGCAATGCAGACTATAGATACTGCCTGCGCGCCTGCGGCTGGCAGGCTGGGCAGACCCACCGGAAACCGGAAAAGGACCTTGGATCAGGATCCAGATCCACCGAGGAAGAACCGGGCGCAATAGGCCGCAATGTAAAAAAAAAAAAACACAATCACCAACAACACCTCTAACACCTCATAGCGCTACACCACACCGCCGGCCGATATGAAGACCCTCATCACCACCACCATCATTACCAACACCACACCAACAACCACCATTAACTACCATTTGTTGCATCACCACAAATTGTACCCCTGACACAGCCTCCATCCCAACCGCCGCCTTTACTCCCATCACCCCCCCAACACCACACCCAAGCCTTGCCTTAAACCACTTCCCCTCAGTATTTAGTCGCGCTGTTGCCATAAGGCCAATAGGGCTCACTAAGCAGTGGGGCTTCACCTGCATCACGCTAATTAATGTGGCCATGGACAAGGTTAACGAAGGTGTGTGTGTCCCGTTTGACGCCCTCATGCAAGTTATGGCTGAAATTTAACTGATACATGATTTATTTCTACAATTCCGTCACTTCTCCCATCCCTTAACCGTGTAGCAGCGACGGGCCAAATTTGTGGCTTTACCGTGTAGCAGCGACGGCCCAAATTTGTGGCCTTACCGTGTAGCAGCGACGGGCCAAATTTGTGGCTTTACCGTGTAGCAGCGACGGGCCAAATTTGTGCCATGATATGAACCCCAAAAATAGATGATACATAATCTGATCACAAATGCTTTGATATATATTATGAAATGGTTTGTGTGAGGGGTGATTTTTTTCTAATTTTTCTGGCCTAGAGGGACCATTAAGAAACATGATCCCCGCTGCTGCCAGTTTAACACAATCCACTTCTCGTTTTCTCTATTTCTCCTTCCTTCTTCCATCTTCTATACTTCCTTGCCCCTATCATTTTCCCGACTCCATTACCTCACTCGATTCTGCGATCTTCCCTACCACTTCCGAAAAAATCCAACAACTGCCCTCACCTCAACTGCGCCCTCATAATCCCTCCCCATAATCCGTGCCCCCTCACCACCCAGGAGTGAATGGGTACGAGGTGCCAGTCGAGGGCTGTGTCACGACTCCCGGTGTATGTCGGTGTGATGTTAAGTTTCAGCCGACCCAAAGATCCGTCACCTGGGCTCCAAGCTCATTCAGGGAGGGTACTGGCAGGGGATAGCGGGTGAAGAGTGTCATCAGGCCATGCTAATTACACACACACACACACAGACACACACACACACACACACACACACACACACACACTTTTTGAACTTTCATCCCGAATGGACGTCAGATTAGATCTGGCACTCCCTGGAGCTATAAAGGAGGAGGCTCAGGCCTAGCTAGGCTGGCCTCCCCTTTTCCGCAACGACCGTTCTCATAATGTACATTAAGAAAGCCTAGCCTATACCTTCTGACAATATAACTAACATAGTGAGTGCAGCGTGTATGTGAAGTCGAGGCAAGGCTGCACTAATGACTGAGTACCAACGGGCAACACACCCACTCGACACACGGAGGTGACTAGGATACGCAACCCTACAACCCTGGAGCTTGAATACGGTCGGCCCAGTGAATTCATTCCAGTGATGAAGGCCTCGACACTAAGTCAGGTACGCAGCTTTCCACTCTCCACTCAGCTGTGCCGATGCCATCACAAACACGCTACATCGAACCCCCATCCAGCTGCGTCAAGGCCTGAGCCTAACTATTGCTGACTCCGGTACAACACACACTTGTTTGTTAGGCCAGGAAACCTGAGTGGCATACGACCCTACATGTACTCTGACCAACTGATGCTACAAGACCAACGGCCTAACCTGGGAACACTGCCCGCCAGACGGCTCGGAAATGCTGGAAGCCACGGCGACACAGCAGGCTCTGTTCACCCACGCAGCGCCATCACGCCCGACCCTCCCACAATAGACCCACTCATGCCCAGTAACTGTCATCACCGTCACTTTTTTTTCTTATCATTCTTAGCAATATATACATTTATAGCCTAACAGCAGACACAGTTTTATGTAAACCATTTGTTATTAATGGACAAATAATATTATCATTATTACTAATATCATCATTATTATTGATAGCATTATTTCTAATATTAGCAAATTTATCATTATTATTATTATCATTATCATAATAGTCTTTATTACACACACACACACACACACACACACACACACACACACACACACACACACCGTGAACAAATGCAGAATTATGAAGCAATCAATGGAGAACATTACCACGGAAAATGCCAACACAGCCCCGTCAGCAAGACCGTCAGCATACTAATGCATCCCGTCAGTCAGGGGAACGTCCCATCTCCAGTTATAAGTGAACAGCATAAACAGGTCACACACACACACACACACACACACACACACACACATCACCATCACCCTCGGCACTATCTATCACAATGGGTGTTGTCAAGGGTTTTGGCTGACAGGCAAGCAATGTTCATCGAAAAGCCTAAACCTATGGAAAGAATAAACTTGTTTCTATAATGTTCCTTCTCTGGGCTGCTTCCCGCGAAATTATGGTCAATATCGCCTTGTTTTGAGTAACCCCGGTCGATGGCAGAAGAGAGAAAGAGAGAGAGAGAGAGAGATTGGGGAATGGGCTGTTGGTAAAACAGGAAGAGTGATATAAGTGCATCATCAGTTGAATCGTCCGTATATATATATATATATATATATATATATATATATATATATATATATATATATATATATATATATATATATATATATATATATATATATATATATATACACACTGATAGACTCCGTATCCTTGACGCGTGTCGGCGGAACCGCCTAAATATTAGGCGGGCAAACTCTCAAAACAAAACAAAGGCGTTCTGACTTTATTGTTTTACCAAGCCTCACCAAATTTTCCATGTAGCCCCCCACTAGTAATGCGCATGGACCCATGACGTCACATTTTCATTTAAGTTCGTTTTAGTATCAATAACATATACAAAAAATCTTAAGCACCACTAAAACAAACACTAACATCTCTTCTGCCCGCCCAGTTTCTGCTTTTCAAAGCTACTCAGTTATAGGCTACAAAAATTAAGTGACATACGACTCTGCAAGTGTCTATACATAAGGAATTTTGACGTGTTACATGTAAATAACATCGGTACCCTAATATTCAAAATAGCCTAGCATCCATTCAACAGTTATACTTTTTCATGTTATTTATGCTATTAATCGTTATTTTTACATGCAGTAAATTGTTAAGATACCCTTTATTTGCACCTGCAGAGCCAGTTGTTTTTTAATATACATGAAATGAGCTATCAATAAAAGAATTTTAAAAACACAGATCGTTCGAGCACGATGTGACTGTTATTTGATACAATCTTGTCTTTTCGCGTGCTTGTGTGTTACATTATCGATGCAAATGACTGAGTTGTTTTGTGTACACATAAATATTCAAACATGTTATTGAAAAATAAGCTTGAATGTCTATCACAACAGTTGATTTTCACGCATACACGAACTAGAAAAGCGCAGGTGCCACATCCATCAAAATTTCCGCTTTGCTGGTGGACAGACGGATTGAAACAGACTATGGACAGAACTGCAGTATAATATAAGTAACAGGAACCATGCAATGGGAGAGGAGGTAAGGACAATAAGTGAATCATAAAAAGTATATATACAAATGCCTCACCGCAAAAGAAATCGATGTCTGGAGATACATCAGGCTAATAGTTTATAGTATCTCTCTCTCTCTCTCTCTCTCTCCACTTCAGGAAGTCCACCTACAACACTTGTTTCCTCACCGCAAAATAAATCGATGTCCGGATCGAGATGTTTTAGGCTTCTAATGACTAAAAACACATTTCCTGCGACACTATTATATATCACCTGTGAACCATTTCTTCATAATATTAGCACTGTGGCATGGAGCACTATCCAGACGGTGGTTAAGTTATGAAGACGGCTGGCAATTACAAGCAAGAAGCAGCGAAAGCAAGGGAGCGAGCGCTGGGTTCTTGCGGCACTGAATGTTCGTTGCTACCCTGCCGTTACCGACGTCCGACAAATTAATCTCACACAAGGAGCTGCCGTTGCCAGATGGGGATTATTTTACCATATTGAAAACCTACAAGGTTGATCAGCCGAAATAATAACCTTAGCGTTAGAGCGTCGGGATATGCAGGGTGCCAAGATTAATTTCTGGTTAGTGTGTGATATATATTATAATGTGTGGTGTGTGTGGGGTATGGAGGGTAGAGAGAGCGCGAAATGTTCCCCGCCTGTCTTTCCAGCTGTTGCGGAAAAGCCCTCCCGACAGCCGTCAAGTATCCGGAGTCTATGATGTACCTGTAATCAATTATGTAATTTTCATCGAACTTGTATGTTCACCTTCGGACTCTGGTGTGATAATGATGACGCAATATATCATTTATTTCATCCCTGCAGGAGTGAAGACGCAGTGCCATGGTATAACAGCAATCGCGCAGCAAAGTTATCAAGAAATCATCGGTCAAACAATGTGGAGAGAATGAGTCGCTATCCCCTTTCATGTAACAATACTCTGCCTGATTAATCTGAAAGCTCACATAATTGTTTTGAAGCTCAGAAACAATCGCCTTCTTTCTTTTTTATATTTTCCCTGATAGACTAACAAGATATTTCGGATGTTGTTTAATATACTTGGTAGATCTAAAGATGTAAGAATATTTTTTTTACATATCCTACTTCCATTAAAGGTAAAGTTGGGGAGATACGCTGTTTTAGCTGGGCGTGGGCGCAGTGTTCATCTTCGTTGCATTGGTCCTTGAGCCTGTGGTGGGAAGTACCCATAACCACGGGACACAGGGCCAGTGTTTTTTTTTTTTTTACGTCTATGCCTATAGTGGTGGTAGGCTTGCTTGAGGGGCCTGGATGGTATTCGGCCCCAGCCCGTCATGGCGCAGGCAAGTGTTTATAGTGGCGCCATCTTCTCTTGATTTTCTCTTGATTTTCTCTTGATTTTCTCTTGATTTGGGTTGCCACAATTTACCTTCCCCAGGTTTCCTCAGCTACCCATTTATCGACCAGCCCGAAAGGGAGAACGAACAGCTGGGTGAGGTGTACGCCGACATCCTGGGCCGGGATTCGAACCCGGTGTAGCGGCCTGAGGGAGGCGGTCCAGAAGGGCGGATAGCCAGTGTTACCAGAAGGTATATTCATATCGATGTGTGGGAAATGTCTGTAGATGGCACAGCACGTTTATCCAGTACATAATAAGTCTTCTTCTTGAATTTCTTCGTATATCTTATGGGAAAAAACGAATGAATAAATTATAAACAATGCGAGGATGTGGTAACACTGAGCGCGGGTGGTCACGTGATTATCGAGACACACAGTTTTACCACATCCTCGCAAACGCCACAACCTCGCACCCTCGTATGTTACTGTCCCAAGAAGCTTTTATTAGCTCCTAATGGAATCCAATCCAAGTCACTTACTACTTACTAGCGACCTTATTCACTAAAAAGGCCAGAAATTGATACTGGACGTTGTTTGTCGCCTTATATACCTACCATTTTCTGTAGTTTTACGTTGCCCGTCTTATGTTAGGTAATGCTTGATGTAATTCATGCACTCCTTGTACAATCTGAATTTCTCATCAGACTCGATGGCGCGTGTACAGACTCCAGATGCGAGTATTGTTTTAGGAGACACGAGGAAGCGAGCTGAAGATGGCAGACACACGCGTTGACGTATTATCGTGTATTATCCCAATAGGTTTCCATTAATCACCTCCTTATTTATATTTTTGCTTTAATTCCTTCCATGAAATCAATGTAAAACTCAAGACAAAGACTTAGGATGCATTCCCACACATTGATATGAATATCCCTTCTGGTAACACTGGTGCCCTTTAATTATCCGTACTTATGGGCCGCTCCCTCCCTCTGAGGCCGCTACGCCGGACCCCGGACTCGTAGCTAGGCACGTTAACCACTGAACCACGGAGGGGGAAGTTAAAGTATTATATATATGAAATAATAATAATAATAATTAATAATAACTACTCGTATTTCACGAACACAAACACCACACGCAATTAAACTCATCGGTAAACAATTAATCTGTGAATATTTCGGTGGTTGTGTTCCTCACCACGAATGCTCGATCGTGTAATATAAAATAACAAAACCGCGATCAAGTATATCGTCTAAAAACACATTCTCGAAACTCGTACTGACATTTTTTTCCGAACTGTTGAATTGGATAACTGGGTAAGATACTATGCGATACTTTTAAGAGTTCAAACACAGACCAGATAACATATATATATTAAGTTATTTCTATTTGCTCGCCACACTGGAGATATAAGGCATATAATTCTCTTGGCGACATGCTTTTCCTTTTCATCTGGGCTCCAGTATTAGTGCCAGGAAGTTGGTGCCTGCAGGAGTGCCCGGGACCGTGCTCAAATATAAACCATACCACGACGTCCGGAAGTAAGCGTTGCTGGCTGTTTGATTTCATATGCATCATAGTTTGTTTTCTGTTGAAACTCTCTCTCTCTCTCTGTCTCTCTCGCTCTCTCTCTCTCTCTCTCTCTCTCTCTCTCTCTCTCTCTCTCTCTCTCTCTCTCTCTCTCTCTCTCTCTCTCTCTCTCTCTCTCTCTCTCTCTCTCTCTCTCTCTCTCTCTCTCTCTCTCTCTCTCTCTCTCTCATAAATGCTTCTAAGTTCCAGTAGGTAACATTATCCCCGCTCTAGAATTCCCGTATTATAATCACGCCTTGATAATTACCATCATCACCGTAATCTATATCGGTAGCGTCATCCTTAACGATAAGAGAAGCAGTAGTAACCAACAGCACCCTCGATACTAACATGTCACCACACCATTCACAGCGCCTCAACCCCACAGGTACTAACTCCTTCTCAGTAAGGCTATTATCCACACCCTCTTTTCAGCGGTGTCCCTTTGCCCGTCAATCAATGTATGTACTACCTAAGTCTATATACACCAAGTCAAGTCATACGCAGGTTTGTGGGAGGAGACACGGCCAAGGCGTGGTTTATGCGTGACGTTGCTTGGAGCCAAACAAGAGACTGCAGAAACAGGGATTTAGAGAAAGCGAGGAAAGGCGGACTAATTTAAATCAATCGCTTCATCATGCCCTCCCTCACACCCCACACCGCCGTTTGTAGGCATTGGAATTACAGTCACGCAATAGCACAATAAAAAAACATATTTTTTCGTCAGTGGCTTGCCTGAACGCGCTGTGAAAGAAGGCGAGAATGCACATCCAGAGTGCACATATGGCCCCAACTTTAGTCACCCCTGAGCTGGCGGGTATTTTCTTTTTAGCTCCAAGTGACGTCATCCCGCTGCTCCGCCCCAAAACCGCCTCCTGCGCGTACCGGTCGCAGTTTTGAAGTAGAGTGACTTGACTTGGTATATATAGACTTAGGGTCACCCTTTGCACCCTGACTCAACATCAAACGTTCCCATACATCCCCACTACACCCTTCTACTTCTCCTCCTCCTAATTCTTTGTGTACAGCCAATATCACCCTCTCCCTCACCCTCTTCCTCATCGTCATCTTTCTCACACAGAGCTCTCCATATTATCGCCAAGGCAACATTTACTCTCACCTCATTTGTCGTACCCGATCACTAAAGTTTATTCATTTGGGCAAAGCCACTCACGGCAGCTTAGTTCCAGCGACACCACTTCCCCCTTCTGGCTGGGTAGCTCTGAGTTGGATGAGGTAACCTACTTGTCATGTTAAGTAGTAAGCATAAAATGGTAAGCAGTAATAATAAAACGTTAAGTAGTCAATATAAAATGCATATCCAACACAAACTGCTGATTTCTGTTCAAGCACTGCCCAAGGTGATTTAACATGACAAGTACGTTACATCATCCAGCTCGGAGCAACCCCAGCCAGAAGGGAGAAGTGGAGTCGCCGGAACTAAGCACCCGTGAATTGCCTTGCCCAAATGAATAGACTATACATCTCTTGCATCATTATCGGCAGCCTAAAACAACAATTATAACTAACATCGATATCATTACCGGTGACAAGACCAACAATTAATAGCGACCGATAACAACAGCAGCAGCAATAGCAACACTTATCAATATCACCATCGACCATAACCATCGACAGCTAGAACAACAACATCGCCACTACCATCTCAGGGTTAACCAAACTCGTCACACCTAACAGCTTTTACACGTTCCCTGCTCACACCCACACCCATACACCCAAACTGATCACCAACTCACCCACACACCCATTCTTACCACTAATTGACCCACACACTCTCTCACTACCAACTAAGCCACGCACAAACTGTCTCATCACCAACTGACCCCCCCCACACACACACTGTCTCACTATCAAATGACCCCCCCCTACACACACTATCCCCCATTACCAACTAACCCCCACAAACTGTCTCCCATTACCAACTCGCCTACATAGACTGTCTCACCGCCAACTGACCCACACACCACCCCCCTAAACACCTCCCCTTTCCCACCTTAAAACACAACAAGAGCACCATTCTCACCGCGTCGCGATATCTACTCTCTGTATTACCATTCATATATACATAAGGGTCGATCATTGACCACCGCTGCAGGTCTCCGTCTACTCCACTACACACTACAGAAAGATATATGATAGGTACTACGCGTGATAGGTATATTCCCACAGGCAGCAACAAGCTTCCATCCCCTCCTCCTCCTCCTCCTCCTCCTCCTACACCACATGTACGCCCGGATCAATAACAGAGGAGTCGAGAGGTGGACAAAATACTTCGAAATTGTGGAAAACACTTCAGGGTGCTCGGTGGCGTGTTTATTGCGTTTTGCCTTCTCGTTGTGGGGATGAGGGAAAACTGTTTTTTTTTTTCAAGTTTTTTTTTGGGGGGGCTGTGTTTGATGAGTTGTTCGAAGTTAAATTGTAGCTTATTGTTATTTTCCACATTCGCTTGGCACCGTGGACCAACTTCTCATCCCCCCACGTCAGTTTTTTTATACATAATACGAGTTTCCATGCTAAAGGTTTCATGTAGATTGCTTTCCCATTTCTTTCCTATTGCCAATATTCTGGAGAGATGATAGGCAGCCAGTGATTACAATGGGTTAATGAGTATTTCAGTATCAATATCTCCAAAAACAGCAGGACTTTATCATGCAAGCGATGTCTCCTACTATTAACATTAACATTAATTCCGGTAAAGACACATGATATATTACCCTATAGTATTTCATGAGATATTTATTTATTGAGAAGCTAGCTGAAAAATCCTTCCATCACTGAGAAGCGTATTGTGAATGAACTGAAAGACAAGTTAAAGCTTTATAGAAGGCAACGCCCATTAGTGTCGCGTTGCTGTTTGTTATCATCCTTTACTTTCCATTTTTAAAACACATTAGCATTGCGTTGTCTCCTATTACCTCGTCTTGTTTGGTCTGTTAGTGATAGGGAGGATAATCAACACCTTATCTTAACTCATTATAAAGTCGTTAATATCGCTAGTTGTTGCGTCTTATCATCGTATTTCGTATTATTATTATTATTATCCTTATTATAAAACCATTTATTTAATTTATTTTTTTCCTGGAAGCATAATAAAGTGTTTCAAGTGTGTTTCAAGTGTTTCAAGTGTGTTTCAAGTGTTTCAAGTATCTAGCTTGTCTTGTTATCCTCTCTACATTATCTACTCCTCCCCGTCTTTCTACCTCTTCTATCTACATCAAAACTCTAATTTCCTATCATTATTCCTCTACATTCTCTACTCCTCCCCGCCTTTCTACCTCTTCTATCTACTCCTCCCGCCTTTCTACCTCTTCTATCTACATCAAATCTTTAATTTCCTATCATTATTTCTCTACATTCTCTACTCCTCCCGCCTTTCTACCTCTTCTATCTACACCAAAACTTAAATTTCCCATCATTATCTCTCTACATTCTCTACTCCTCCCGCCTTTCTACCTCTTCTATCTACATCAAAACTTAAATTTCCTATCATTATTTCTCTACATTCTCTACTCCTCCCCGCCTTTCTACCTCTTCTATCTACATCAAAACTCTAATTTCCCATCATTATTTCTCTACATTCTCTACTCCTCCAGCCTTTCTACCTCTTCTATCTACACCAAAACTTTCATTTCGCATCATTATCTCTACATTCTCTACTCCTCCCGCCTTTCTACCTCTTCTATCTACATCAAAACTTAAATTTCCTATCATTATTTCTCTACATTCTCTACTCCTTCCCGCCTTTCTACCTCTTCTATCTACACCAAAACTTTCATTTCCCATCATTATCTCTCTACATTCTCTACTCCTCCAGCCTTTCTACCTCTTCTATCTACATCAAAACCTTAATTTCCCATCATTATTTCCATCAGCATCAACGGATAAAGTGAAGAGAAAGAGGAGTTAACAGAAGAACCCGGACTTAGCACGCAGCAAGTGAGAAAGTGTTTGATAGATTGCTCGCGGAAGACGTGACTCCGGCAATATATCTCTCACGTTCCTCCCGGCAGCTCCTCTCCAGCTCCCTCCTCCCCTCTCTCCCTCCAGCCTTCGCGTCCTCTCTTCTCCCTCCGTATTTTTTTACTCCTTCGTTCCTTCCCATTCCATCCCTTGCATCCCTAACCTTGCCATCTATAATCTCCTCTTCCCTTCTTCCCTTCCTTTCCCTTCCCTTCCTTTTCCTTCCCTTCCTTTCCCTTCCCTTTTCTTCTCTTCTTTTTGCTTCCTTCCCTTTCCTTCCCTTCACTTCCCTTCCTTTCCCTTCCCTTCCTTTCCCTTCCCTTCTCTTCTTTTCTTTTTGCTTCCTTTCCTTTCCCTTCCCTTCCCTTCCCTAACCTTCTCTTCCCTTCCTTGACCTTCCCTTCCTTTCCCTAACCTTCCCTTCCCTTCCTTTCCCTTCCCTAACCTTCTCTTCCTTTCCCTAACCTTCTCTTCCTTTCCCTAACCTTCCCTTCCCTTCCTTTCCCTTCCCTAACCTTCTCTTCCTTTCCCTAACCTTCCCTTCCCTTCCTTTCCCTTCCCTAACCTTCTTTTCCTTTCCCTAACCTTCCCTTCCCTAACCTTCATCCCTTACTATTTTTTCTCCTCCCTTCCCTCGCCTAGCCCCATCATCTCCTCTTCCCCTCTTCTCCCTTCCTATTTTTCCCCTCACCTAATCCCATCTTTGATTTCTCTTTCTTCTTCCTATACTTTTCCTCTTCCGTTTTTCACCTATCCCATCTTCGTCTTTTCCTCTCTTCTCCCTCCCTATTCTTTTTCCTCCTCCCCATCTTCCCTTCCTCTTTTTTTTCCCTCCCTATCGTTTTCCCTCACCTCCCCTCTTCGAATGCATTTTCTTTCCTCTCTCATTTATTTTCCTTCTCTCTTCCCCTGCCAAGTTCCATCATGGTCTTCTCTCTCTCTCTCTCTCTCTCTCTCTCTCTCTCTCTCTCTCTCTCTCTCTCTCTCTCTCTCTCTCTCTCTCTCTCTCTCTCTCTCTCTCTCTCTCTCTCTCTCTCTCTCTCTCTCTCTCTCTCTCTCTCTCTCTCTCTCTCTCTCTCTCTCTCTCTCTCTCTCTCTCTCTCTCTCTCTCTCTCTCTCTCTCTCTCTCTCTCTCTCTCTCTCTCTCTCTCTCTCTCTCTCTCTCTCTCTCTCTCTCTCTCTCTCTCTCTCTCTCTCTCTCTCTCTCTCTCTCTCTCTCCTCTTTTTCTTCTTCTTCTTCTTCTTTTTTCCTTTTTCTTCAAGTTTTTTCTACTTCTTTTTCTCTTCTATATTTTTATCTACTTCGTCTTCAGTTTTCTTCTTCCACTAATTCTTATTATTATTATTATTGTAATTTTTTTCGGTATTATTATTATTATTATTATTATTATTATTATTATTATTATTATTATTATTATTATTATTATTATTATTATTGTTGTTGTTGTTGTTGTTGTTGTTGTTGTTGTTGTTGTTGTTGTTGTTGTTGTTATAATTATCACTATTATGAATTTCTAGCATCCTTCCTAAAGGATGATTTCTCGATCATTGCAAAACTATTTTCTGTAATTGGTATTGTTGTTGCCGTAGTAGGAAACTATTCAACTCTTTATTATTGCGTTAAAACCACTTCAGTTTTTAGCTTTAATGCTTTTTAATCCGAGAAAAGTGGGGAATTTTCTTCATAGATTCATTTTACAGTAAATTGCTTTGTATCGGAAAGTAAAAATCCTTCATTTTTTCCTCTCCTCTGGCAGGAGAGGAAGGGAAGGAGGAAGTTGGAGGCATCGAGGCATTAATATTGTAAAGAAAGAAAGCGGAGGCGAATCCTCGGACTCCTCGGCGCAAGATACGAACTTGACCAGAGGAAAACTTTGTCCTCTCTAAATCCATCCCAGACTTGATGGCAACTCTCATGCGATATTGCCCAAAGGTAGCGCGGTTTATTTTTATTCAGAAACAGGTAGTGTTCTTTTTTTTATTGCTTCACATCATAGAGGGATAACCCATGTTCTCAAGTGAGTTT
Source organism: Eriocheir sinensis (assembly GCF_024679095.1). Taxonomy (NCBI): domain Eukaryota; kingdom Metazoa; phylum Arthropoda; class Malacostraca; order Decapoda; family Varunidae; genus Eriocheir; species Eriocheir sinensis. Next base: position 641,779 of record NC_066531.1, read on the forward strand.
TGCTTGTCAACTGTGTCATGCTTCTGAATCAATAACCTCTCCCAGAAAGAAAAACATAACTATATTTTCACGCTTCTTTTTTGCTGAATGGTTACTAAGGTAACTTATTGATATTTTCTACACACGCTTCACAATGTTTCAAATCCGGTAGCAGCGACGGGCCAAATTTGTGGCTTTACCGTGTAGCAGCGACGGGCCAAATTTGTGGCTTCGCCGTGTAGCAGCGACGGACCAAATTTGTGGCTTTACCGTGTAGCAGCGACGGGCCAAATTTGTGGCTTCGCCGTGTAGCAGCGACGGGCCAAATTTGTGGCTTTACCGTGTAGCAGCGACGGGCCAAATTTGTGGCTTCGCCGAGTAGTAGCGACGGGCCAAATTTGTGGCTTCGCCGTGTAGCAGCGACGGGCCAAATTTGTGGCTTTACCGTGTAGCAGCGACGGGCCAAATTTGTGCCATGATATAAACCCCCAAAAATAGATGATACATAATCTGATCACAAATGCTTTGATATATATTATGAAATGGTTTGTGTGAGGAGTGATTTTTTCTCATTTTTCTCGCTTGGAGGGACCATTAAGAAACATGATTCTTAAATGATTTGACCTGCTCTCCGATACCCATTTTCCCCCAATCACTAACCCTACTTCCTCTAACATTTCCTAGCATCTCTAAACCACCAATATCCAGCTAAGTCCTTTATATTGGTTTCTCATATGCCCACCATGCACCAATAGCAACCTCCTGGACACACTCTTGCAAACCCCACATTCTCGTGCTTACAAAAACAACAAGCCTCCCTAACCACCATCTCTTTCAGCCTCACCGCCACTCATCCCTTATTCAATCACCCACCCTTTCCTTTTCCCTCATTTATTTTTTCAGTAGGTTCAGGCTTTTAACATTTCCACTCCTCTACCCTTTTGCTTCCCCAAACTTCGACCCTCCAACAAATTGAGCCACTATCCTCCATCCTCGTTTTTCCTTCTAACTGCATTAAAAGCCTCATTCACTTCCCCAAACACCCAAATTCGCTTCACTTTCAAGTTCCAACACACGCCTGTCTCCCCACATATCATTTGACATCCCTCTACCATTATTTTTTTTCTTTTTCTCTGTCTGTCTGTCTGTCTGTCTGTCTGTCTGTCTCACACACACACACACACACGTCTCTCTCTCTCTCTCTCTCTCTCTCTCTCTCTCTCTCTCTCTCTCTCTCTCTCTCTCTCTCTCTCTCTCTCTCTCTCTCTCTCTCTCTCTCTCTCTCTCTCTCTCTCTCTCTCTCTCTCTCTCTCTCTCTCTCTCTCTCTCTCTCACACACACACACACGTCTCTCTCTCTCTCTCTCTCTCTCTCTCTCTCTCTCTCTCTCTCTCTCTCTCTCTCTCTCTCTCTCTCTCTCTCTCTCTCTCTCTCTCTCTCTCTCTCTCTCTCTCTCTCTCTCTCTCTCTCTCTCTCTCTCTCTCTCTCTCTCTCTCTCTCTCTCTCTCTCTCTCTCTCTCTCTCTCTCTCTCACACACACACACACACACACACACACACACACACATATGATGAACGTGACTCTCGAGGCTCCTACTTAAACTAACTATATAAAGTGTGCATAGAGAGTCGAGAGAGAGAGAGAGAGAGAGAGAGAGAGAGAGATTTTGTTGCTTCCTGTCTCTATTACCGCTCTGATATAGAGACGGAGAAAAGACATTGACGTTTTTACGTTTGAGATGTACAAATCATACATATATACATACAGAGAGAGAGAGAGAAGAAGGAAGGAAGAAGGAAGAGGAAGATAAAGTAAAATACCAGTTTCATAAAAAAAAAAATGAACGCTTCCAAGGACTACGAATGGCATGAGTGAAGAGATCTGAAGGAATGAAAGATAAATTGCAGAGATAAATTTTCTCTACACACACACACACACACACACACACACACACACACACACACACACACACACACACAGCGAAAGAGTATGTAGCAAGATGGAGAAAGTAAAGGCAGAGACTTACGAGGGTAATAATGTCCTTTCCACGTCGGAACGGAAAGTAAATAGAAAGAATAAACAAACATTTGGTGTTGGAAAGACTCACCAGTGGGAAGGCTGTGTGTGTGTGTGTGTGTGTGTGTGTGTGTGTGTGTGTGCGTACTACTAATAAACGGTTTATAGCATGAAGTACCCGGCTGCCCTAAAGCTGAAAATATACATCAAAGGAAGATGAAATGAAGTGAAGGAGACAAATGAACAAAATAATATGATAATATGACAAAAAGGAGAATAGAAATAACAATAATAGCAATAATAATAGTAAAGATAATAATAAGAATCATAATGTGTGTGTGTGTGTGTGTGAGTGTGTGTGTGTGTGTGTGTGTGTGTGTTTACAGCTAAGGAGACAGTTCAAGGGCGTAAAGAAAAATAATAAAAAAGCCCGCTACTTACTGCTCCTGTGTGTGTGTGTGTGTGTGTGTGTGTGTACGTTTTCTATGCAGTGCTCGCCGTTCATGATCTCCTGGTCTCCCTTCCGCAGCTTGGCACTGATTGCTCCCCGCACTGAGCATCATAACTTTGCTGCGGCTTCAGAACGACCCCGGTGAAAAAAATCCAGAGCGAGCCGCACATTTTTCCATCACCTCAGCGCTCAACAGGCCTCCGAAACCCGGGCCTTGCAAAGAGTCCGTCTCGCCGCCGTGATGTACACTGCCTGGGAGGCGGTGGCTGTGTGGTAGCGTGCCGGCGTCGCGTTCGGGAAATCCAGGAGGGACGTCGGTTCGAATCCTGGCCGGTACAAAGCTGGGATTTTTCAGTCACCGCCGAGTGGCCTAAGACTACCCACATGCTGGCCTGAAGACCACCTATCAACCCGGACTCTAGATAATCTTTTCAATGAGAGGCTTAAAGATTCGCTCCGGGGGGCAGTATGTGCCAATGCAAGATGGCGCCACTATAAACACTCGCCTGCGCCACAACGGGCTGGGCCGACCATCAGGCCCCACCAGTGAGGAAGCATAACGGCACAATAGGCTGCGTAAGCAACAGAAGCGCCGAAGTCTCCCTCAAACTATATTTAGCATTAGTTAGACCTCATCTTGACTATGCGGTTCAGTTCTGGTCACCTTTTTTTTTTTTTTTTTTTTACAGCAAAGGAGACAGCTCAAGAGCCCACACACACCCACACACACACACAAAAAAAAAAAAAAAAGCCCGCTACTCGCTGCTCCCAAAAAAGAATCCAAAGAGGTGGCCGAAAGAAAGGTCAATTTCGGGAAGAGAGGTGTCCAGATACCCTCCTTTTGAAAGACTTCAAGTCGTAGGCAGGAGGAAATACAGATGAAGGAAGATTGTTCCTGAGTTTACCAGTGTGAGGGATGAAAACCAATCGGAAATGATAGCAAGGTCTGAGGTTAAGCGTTCTGCAGCCTCCAGTCTGGAGTCGTGTACTTCCTGTTGTGATGGTCTTCTATTGAAAGAAGTTGAATAATGCAGAGTGGAGTCGTCGGCGTACGAGTGAACAGGACATTTTGTTATGGAAAGAAGATCATCGATGAATAACAGGAAGAGAGTGGGTGATAGGACAGAGCCCTGTGGAACGCCATTGTTGATAGGTTTAGGGGAAGTGCAGTGACCGTCTACCACCGCAGAGATAGAACGGCCTGAAAGGAAACTGGAGATAAAGGAACAGAGAGAGGGATAGAATCCGAAAGAGGGCAGTTTAGAAAGCAAAGAGTTGTGCCAGACTCTATCGAAGGCTTTCGATATGTCTAGCGCAACAGAGAAAGTTTCACCGAAACGGCTAAGAGAGGATGACCAAGAGTCAGTTAAGAGAGCAAGAAGATCGCCAGTAGAACGCCCCTTGCGGAATCCATACTGGCGATCAGATAGAAGGTTAAAAGTGGAAAGGTGCTTTTGAATCTTCCGGTTAAGGATTGGTTCAAAAGATTTAGATAGACAGGAAAGTAAAGTTATAGGACGGTAGTTTGAGGGATTGGAACGGTCACCCTTCTTAGGCACAGGCTGTACAAAGGCATACTTCCAGCAGGAAGAAAGATAGATGTTGATAGGCAGAGACGAAAGAGTTTGACCAGGCAGGGTGTCAGCACGGAAGCACAGTTTTTAAGGACAATAGGAGGCACTCCATCAGGTCCATAAGCCTTCTGAGAGTTGAGGCCAGAGAGGGCATAGAAAACATAATTTGGAAGAATCTTAATAATAGGCATAAAGGAGTCAGAGGGGGGGATGAGTAGGAGGAATATGCCCAGAATCCACATCCACATCCACAGAAGCAACATCCAGCTTTAGATTGAAATTTAGGATAGAGATTGTAGGTGGGAACAGAGTAGAGGTTGCTGTCAGTAGACTCAGAAACCTGTGTTTCGGTGAGGAAGAGAAGGTGAGGTTTAAAGGAGGAGAGATGGTGTTCCACAGAATGAAAATTAGAACGAAGACCGCGAATGTTGCAGAAATTGATAAGGAGGAGGCTCAAGAGTTATCAGGACACTTCTCAAGTCGGCAGCCATAAGGGGATTCCTCCCTGGGGGAATTTATGGTCCCCCCCCCCAAGTGGGGACTCCGAGGCGGTGTTTTCGTTAGCCATTTTGAATTTTGAATTTTGGCAAAAGGTGTGTGTGTTGTGTGAATGTAGTGTGGTGTAGAAAGAGAGAGGAACTGTCTTTTGAGAGCATGCTGAACTGCTCCCTGGTGTTGATGAGACAAAAGGGAAACGGTTAGTGAGGACATGCGAAGGGTCTTTGAAGGGCTTCAGCAGCCTCCTCGCTTCCCATATATCCTCACCGGGAGTAGCTCACGCCCGTTCGGTAGATGTCTTCCTACCTACTCCTACTATAGAATGGATATCAAAATGTTAGAATCGGTGCAGAGGAGGATGACTAAGATGATTCAGGGGTTGAGAAACTTGCCATACGAGGAAAGACTCAAACAGTTAAACTTGCATTCTCTAGAAAGGCGAAGGGTGCGTGGAGACATGATCGAGGTTTATAAATGAATGAAGGGCTTTAATAAGGGGGATATTCAGAAGGTTTTGTTGGTAAGAGAACCGGGTAAGATACGAGGTAATGGGTTTAAACTGGATAAATTCAGATTCAACAGGGAAATAGGCAAAAATTGGTTTACTAACAGGGTGGTGGATGAGTGGAACAGGCTTAGCAGTCATGTGGTGAGTGCCAATACAATTGTCACATTCAAAAATAGATTAAATAAATTCATGGACAGCGATATTAGGTGGGGTTAGATACACGGGAGTTTAGGGTCAAAGGAGCTGCCTTGTACAGACCTACCGGCCTCTTGTAGACTCCTACGTTATGTTCTTATGTAAAAATAAATAAAAAAGTTCATGATGCATCGTCTCGTGAGCGTGTGAAGCCGCTGGTAAAACACTCCTCGTTGCCGCCTTGTGTCCGGGAGGGATCTTCAAATCTCCCCCATGCAAACTTTCCCCACACCATTGCTCCTCATCCTACCTCGCCTCATATAACCTTACCCTAAAACAAACTTTATAAATACCACATCGCCTCATATTACCTCACTCTAGTTAGTCTAGTACAAATTTTACCCACACCAATGCTCCTTATATCAACTCCACTAATATTACCTCTAGTACAAACTTTCCCCTCACACCTGCTCCTCATACTAACTCGCCTCATGTAGCCTCACCCGAGAACAAACTTTCCTAATACGAGTGCTCCTCATACTAGAAAAATCCTTCCTAACGTAAGTGCTGGTCATACTAACTCGCCTCATAATTATAACCTCACCCTTGATCAAGCTCGCCCTCATGTGAATCTCTCAGTATTAGCGGAATGACTATCGATGGGGGAGTACTATCTTAGTCTTCTTCTTCCTATTATGTTATCAGGTGATGAGGGGGAGTTTGTACGACGGATGAGTTAACCTGGTAGCAGCGACGGGCCAAGTTTGTGGCTTTACCGTGTACCAGCGACGGGCCAAGTTTGTGGCTTTACCGTGTACCAGCGACGGGCCAAGTTTGTGGCTTTACCGTGTACCAGCGACGGGCCAAGTTTGTGGCTTTACCGTGTACCAGCGACGGGCCAAGTTTGTGGCTTTACCGTGTACCAGCGACGGGCCAAGTTTGTGGCTTTACCGTGTACCAGCGACGGGCCAAGTTTGTGGCTTTACCGTGTACCAGCGACGGGCTAGATTTTTGCCATGATATAAACCCCCAAAATAGATGATGCATAAATTGATCACAAATGCGTTGATATATATTATGAAATGGTTTGCGTGAGTGATGATTTTTTCTCATTATTCTCGCTTAGAGGGAAGGGCCTTTGAGAAACATGATCCCCGCAGATACCGGGTTAATAGTGGGGGCTAGATCCAATGGGGCGAGTTAGCAAGTTACGAGTTGGTGTGATGCGAGTGAAGGTCTTAAAAGAGTGCGCAGCAGGTCCCGGAGATCCATTCTTAAGCTAGTGATTGCATAATTTCTGTTGTTGATGCAGATTTTATACAGATGTTGAGACTTCCAATCTAAGGCAATCAATACCTTTCACTCCACTGATCTGCATAAGTCATTCATCACGTGAGAGCAGGGCGCCCGCTAGGCAAGCTCACCCGTGTTGCCTGTGACCTAAGGCGGCGGCAAAGTAGTTAAAAAAAAAGTGGTTTGACGGCAGAAAAGAGAGAGAGAGAGAGAGAGAGCTATTTTCAATCTCATGCCACTAAGTACAAATTGAAACACTCTCGGAAATAACTATTGTTTTTTTTACTTAGTGGGTTTTTTTTTAATAACCTTAATATATTTTCCACATCTGATGGTTTATAATCCCCACACCGTCTATATATTTCCCCTCGTACGGTTTCCCGGCATTATTACCACAAAGGGACGAAGGGAAGACCAAGACGAGTAAGGGAAATCTTGAATGTGTTTTGCTCCAAGCGACGGCTCAGTCATGTCCGGCAAAGGCGAAAGAAATGGAAGGTGAGAAATACGTGAGTGAACAATCGGGTTACGAAAGGCAAAGACACACAGACCGAAGCAGACGGGCCACCAAAACCATAACCTGGAAAGCGAAAAAAGGAAGAGGAACAAAAACAGGCTGGCAAACATACAAACACTGAAAGGAGAGACTGACAGGCATGCCAACTCAAAACAGAGATCGGCCTAAAGACAGCCAGACAGACGTATATCCTAACAAGCCTTCCTCTCCCGCTCCTTCCTTCCATGTCAATTTAGTCGCCGAAGGAAGATTTGGTGAATGTGCCCTCCTCCCTCCCTCTTGTCTGCCTTAATGACCGCCCGAAAACCAATCAATCTCGCCGGGATCAAGTAGGCCGCGTTTCCCCTTCTTCCATTACTTCCCTTTTTGCTCCACCCCATCCCCCGGCTGTCAGTACTAATCACCTTCTCGTCTTTCTCCATCCATTTCCATTTTAAATTCCTCAGCTGCTCGTCTCCCATTTCTATAGATCAGAAAGAAGTGATCGTACATTTTTATCAGTTATTCTTTAGGCCTAAGGCTCGTCACTTTCTTTTCTTTTTTGCTTTCTTTCCATTCCGTACCCTGCTCGTTCTAGAAACTTCCTTCCTCCTCCCTCCCGGCCGCGCGTGCAGTGACCAAGATGCCATACAACACCTTACAAAATTACCTTCCCACCAAGATGCCATACAACACCTTACAAAATTACCTTCCCACCAAGATGCCATACAACACCTCACAAAATTACCTTCCCACAAGTATTTAACCAATTGGTAGATTTGTTGGCCGCGTTAAGTGTGGGTTCGAGACCTGCCTGTCCTATGCATCCAATCATCTCTTCTTTCAAGTCGTTTACATGATTTTTTCCTCGTTTCCAACTCCATCTCCTTCCTCTGATTTCCTCCTAGTATTTTTTGTTCTTTTCTTAACACTTTTCACTTAAACCTTATTTTTTTTTCATTCTATTATATTTTTTTCCACCTCATATCATCTGGTTCCCTTTTTTTTTTCTTTCCTTCGTAGATTAACATATTTCCTCCTGTGTTTGTTCGTATTATATGATGGATTCCTTTATTTTCAGCTTCATTTTCTTTTACCTTCTCTCATTTCTTCCTTTCTCATCTTGATCCTATTTCCTCTCCTTCTTCACAGTCCTAAACACTGATGAATGAGCTTCGAAACTACTAAACAGGGTCAAAGAAGGCTAGCCAGTATCGATAATGTGGATAAGTCTCAAACTATAATACCTGCCCTACATAGCCTCTCAGTGTGGCACCATTCTGGTTCGCTTGGGACACAACTCCCTCGTGGGTACTAAATAAAAATAAGAGGTTCCATTGACCTCTAAGTTTCGGTTCTGCCTTATCCTTTTAGAGCAGGACGTGACAGTGAGTGTGGGATGTCGCTATGGGACTTATGCCGGCGGTTGTGTCCTCGACTCGTAACGTGAAGATGAAATGACAAGCCTCAATCTGTATTTTCTAGTTCAGTGACCATTTCTTGGTAAGAAAATACAAAGAGCACTGAAGTAAAGGAGCAACGGTTTCTCTGCCGGAGTGAGGAACCTCGGACTCCCAACAGACTTTACCTCCCACACCACAGGTAAAGTTTGGAAACTAGGACTCGGGAAGAAGAAATAACTCCCAGCAACGCATCCTCCCCTCCTCCCAAGACATCTGTTTCCTCCCGGGAAAACTGCCTCTTTCTTGCTCGGAGAGGTGCCAAGGCGGCTCCGCTATACAGCATAAGGCCGCTTCGGGCTGAACAATAGTGACTCTTCTCTTTATCGCTGGCAGCCAATCCTTTCTGAAGGCATGAAATCGACTCTCTCATCCATCTTTGCTCTGGCATGCGAAACTCCTCAAAGCGCCCCGCTTCGGGCGGGCTCCCATTGCACTACCGTGTTCTATCAGGGGTGAGAGAGTGAGACACGGCCGGACGCTGAGGCCGCACCGGGGTTAAGGTAATGGACTCGTGGCGCGGACTGGAGCGTGGCTAGTATGCCGCTAATGGGACATGAGAATGGTTTTCAGAAAAAAAATCTTTTTGTGTTTTTTGTAGGTCCTTATACTTCGTATTCTCGTGTCTGCCTTCAACGGTCGAAGAAGCACAGCCTCCTGCACTGAGTGTACCACCTCTCCTATCGTGCTGCACAAGACAGCGTTGTGTCGTCCGTTTCTATAATTCGAAGAGACGCACTAAGCTCATGTCAAAGCACTATTCTAACTTCACTCTGATATGTAAATCAGTGAGACAAAAGACAAAGAAATATCGGAAACTCATTTAAGAGAGTCACCGCAACTCTTTCTCAGACGAAGGTTTGTTCCTGCCTGTCACCGAGTAAAGATTTTATTTTGTCGGGATTCTTCACTCGCTCATATCTTCTACCAAGTCGTAATATTTCCTACCCTTACATGTATTTTCTTTTCTGTGGTCAATTGTTCTCAGTCCATTGTTCCTTGTTGTGAGGCACCGCGTACCCGAGTTCACTTCCTTGCTCAGAAATCCCGCGCGGGGCAGCCTGGCCTCATGCTTGTTAGGGATTTTCTCTTGTTATGATGTTTATATTCTGCCCACGCTGTCCTTCAGCCTTTCACTCCACGGTGATGTAAATAACCGGGGTGCGTCGTGGGTGATGAGAGGCGCTGCACACTGGGCGACATGATTTTAAATTAAGTAAGTGGCTGAGGATGAGAAGGCTTAGGTTTGACGAGCACAGTTTGACGTAAAGGTTGTTTTTATGTAATCTCTTATTGCTGAAATACAACTGTTGATTATACTTGTTAACGACAGCAGCGGTAGAAGTGTGGGAAGGAAAAATATATGCTCGACAAGGTATATAGACAAAAAGTATTAATTTTACGAGAGAGAGAGAACAATGTTGGTGTTAGTGTTTGTGTTAGTAACGGTGCTGTTTGTTACTGCTGCTGCTGTTATTATTGTTGTTGTTGTTTTAGTGGTGGTAATGGTGGTGGTGACGGCCGCGGATGCTCAATATTGTAGTGGTGGGCGTGGTAGCAATGGTCGTAGTGAAAATGATGGTGATGGTGATGATGGCTGTAGTGGTGATGGTTGTGTTGGTGTTGGTGTTGGTGGTGGTGGTAGTGACGGTGGTGGTGGCGGTGCTGGGGGTGGTGGTGTGGTGGTGTTGTGTGGAGAGTGTAAGGGTGGTGTTGCTTTTGATGGTGGTGGTGGAGTGTGTATATGTGAAAAGGGGTGGGGGGGGGGGTTAGAGACGATTGCTGTGGTGTTGAGGGTGGTGATGTTGAAGGTGATGGTGGTGTTATGGGTGGTGGTGATGTCGAGGGTGGTGGTGGTGTTATGAGTGGTGATATGGGTGGTGATCTTCAGGTGGTGGTTATGGTGATGGTGGTGGTTGTGGTGGTGGTGGCGGTTGTGCTAGCGGTGATGGTGGTGGTGGTGGTGGTGATGGTGGTTGTGGTGGTAGTGACGGTTGTGCTAGCGGTGATGGTGGTGGTGGTGGTGGTGATGGTGGTTGTGGTGGTGGTAGTGGGGATGGCGGTGATGGTGGTGGTGGTGGTGGTGATGATGGTGGTTGTGGTGGTGGGGGCTCTGGGGGTGGTGGTGGTGGTGGGGGGGGGGGTGTTGGGTGTGGGGGTGGTGGTGGTGGGGATTGTGGTGGTGGTGGTGGTGGTGGTGGTGGTGGTGGTGGTGATGGGTGTGGGGGTTGTGGTGGTGGGGATTGTGGTGGTGGTGGTGGTGGTGGTGGTGGTGGTGATGGGTGTGGGGGTTGGGGTGGTGGTGATTGTGGTGGTGGTGGAGGTGGTGGGGGTGGGGTTGTGGTGATGGGGATTGTGGTGGTGGTGGTGGTGGTGATGGGGGTGGTGGTGAGGATGGCGGTGGTGGTGGTGGGGGTGGGGGTGGCGGTGGCGGTGGTGGTGGTGGTGGTGGTGGTGGTGGTGGCGGTGGTGGTGGCGGTGGTGGTGGTGGGAGTGGCGGTGGTGGTGGTGGTGGTGGTGGTGGTAATGGGGGTGGCGGTGATGGTGGTGGTGGTGGTGGTGGTGGTGGTAATGGGGGTGGCGGTGATGGTGGTGGTGGTGGTGGTGGTGGTGGTAATGGGGGTGGCGGTGATGGTGGTGGTGGTGGTGGTGGTGGTGGTGGTGGTGGCTGGGGATGTTGGTAAAATAATCTTCTGAAGGCCGCAGACGTTGAGCCATTAGCCCACTGAAGACGAAGATGCTATTTTTGCTGAGTCCCCCATTAGGACACCTTAACGACACGCTGACGTCACCCGCTAGGCCGGATACAAACTTTTATTCCGGGACTCTCCTCTTTAACACGCCATTAAGCTTGAAAAAGAAGCGGAGCGGGAGGACGAGAAAGAGGAATCCGTCCCTCACACTAGTAAACCCTGGAGCAGCCTTCCTTCGTCTACATTTCCTCCTGGCGCTGTTTCTTGAGTAAGATGCAACGCTTCCTAACTTCCAAAATGGTGATCAGTATCTCATTTATAGTAAAGTGAAAAGGGAAACGATGCACGAGGCGGAGATAAACTCAACGTCAGCATCCTTGAGCTCTTTGGTTAGATGTAGTGGTTACTGTAGTCTGAGGCAAATATGATGTCATTTTGGGTTGGGCCCGAACCTCTAGACAGCTTTGTTGCATCACCTCCAGTACATCACCTCCGTAGTATTTGAAATCGTGTATCAGATCTCTTTTTTTTTTGTTTTGGACAAAGTACGAGTAGAGTTAAGGCTCTTCGTCTCATCAACTCCACTTCTCATACTGACAGTCTTCTACCTCTTAAATTCCGCCGCCATGTTGCCTCTCTTTCTATCTTCTATCGATATTTTCATGCTGAATGCTCTTTTGAACTTGCTAACTGCATGCCTTCCCCCCCTCCCGCGACCCCGCTGCACTCGACTTTCTACTCTAGCTCATCCCTATACTGTCCAAACCCCTTATGCAAGAGTTAACCGGCATCATCACTCTTTCGTCCCTTACACTGGTAAACTCTGGAACAACCTTCCATCGTCAGCATTTTCTCCTGCCTATGACTTGACCTCCTTCAAGAAGAGTGTATCAAGACACCTCTCCACCCGAAATTGACCTCCCTTTTCGCCACTCTTTACTTTTATCTGTTGTGGGAGTGGTGAGTAGCTGGCTTTTTTTTCTACTCTTTTTGTTGCCCTTGAGCCGTCTCCTTTGTTGCTATGACCAGGGAGCTCCCCGACCGAGCCAAAAATATATTTAGTGTCTCATTTACAGCAAAGTGGAAAGGGAAACGATGTGCGTGAAAGAGGAAGAATACCCAACGTCAGTATCTTTGGGCTCTTTGGTTAGATGCAACGCTTCCTATTATCCCAAAACGCATTTAGTAAATATTCCAAAAACGTATTTAGTCTCATCAACAGTAGACCGAAAGAGAAACGATACCCGAAGAGGAAAAAGAAAAACCTTACGCCAACATCCTATTGTTCAATGATTAGATGCAATGCTTATTAACATCCAAAGATATGTCTACTATCTAATTTACAGCAAACCGAAAAGGGGAAAGACGGACGAGGAGGAGAGAGAAAAACCCAAAGTCAGCATCCTTGGGTTCTTTGATTAGATGGAATGTTTACACTCATCCAAGTGTTTATTCAGCGACTTATTTACATAAACCTTGACGAGAAAATTAAGAAGAAAACACCGCAGGGAAAAAGAAAAAACATGTACTGGAAGTGATCTTAATTAGGTGATTGAACGTGCATAATGCTTACCTGATGTTTCTTATGAAGGATTCCGAGGATCGTCTTCCACAATGGATACTTTGGACTAAGTTCCGGAAGCATTAATAGAACACCAGCTCACTTAGGAATTTAACCCCTTGGCTGCGGATTTCCTACCAGAAGACCTCACCGAGCTACAGGAATCGAACAGAAAGTGGCTGCTACAATTCAATGAAGGAAATTGTAGTCACGCACTTTGGGAGGGGATATTCAGCACACCAATACCACATGGGAAACACTCCACTTTCCACCACAGAGGCAGAGAAAGGCCTGGGAGTGTATGTTACCTGGCTGCCAGTGAAGGCCAAATCAGTGCCAATCGCAGCGGAAGGGTTGGAAGGCAATCGTTCGCTTCTCCTCAGTCCAATCACTACCAGACCAGATGGAACACACAAGACTAAACTAAGTACCGCTGACATTGATTGAATACATAAATCACCATTCACTAAATAGACACATCAAGAAAGGAATCGTCCACGTCACCTCAACAGATCAGACTAACACACACATCACCGGCGTACCAATCACCCACTCCAAAACACTGAGTCAGATTCGACCAATTACCTGCCACTCGCATGCGTAATCACTGTCAGTTCATAGAGACAGTCACTCAGTAGATTAGCTTCATGTTGAGCTAATTATCCACTCATTTTAAGAACCATAAAGATAAATATCTTGAAATCGTCAACCTTCGATTGTACCTTCGATTTATTCGTCTTTCTTCATACTGCAGATTCTCTTTGTACCTTTATCTCCAGTTTCCTTTCAGGCCGTGCTATTTCTGCTGTGGTAGGACATTGTTCTCCCCCTAAACCTATTAACAGTAGTGTTCCACAGGGCTCTGTCCTATCACCCACTCTCTTCCTGTTATTCATCAATGATCTTTTTTCCATAACAAACTGTCCTATCCAATCATACGCTGACGACTCCACTCTGCATTATTCAACTTCTTTCAACAGAAGACCCTCTCAACAAGAATTACAAGACTCCAGGCTGGAGGCTGTGGAACGCTTAACCTCTAACCTTGCTATCATTTACGATTGGGATAAAAGAAACCTTGTGTCCTTCAATGCCTCAAAAACTCAATTTCTCCACCTATCAACTCGACACAATCTTCCAAACACCTATCCCCTATTCTTCAACAACACGCAGTTGTCACCTTCTTCAACACTAAACATCCTCGGTCTATCCTTAACTCAAAATCTGAACTGGAAACCTCACATCTCTTCTCTCACTAAATCAGCTTCTTAGAGGTTGGGCGTTCTGTATTGTCTCCGCCAGTTCTCCTCCGCACAGTTGCTATCCATATACAGGGGCCTTGTCCGCCCTCGTATGGAGCATGCATCTCACGTGTGGGGGGGCTCCACTCACACAGCTCTTTTGGACAGAGTGGAGTCTAATGGCTCTTCGTCTCATCAGCTCTCCTCCTCTTACTGATAGTCTTCTACCTCTTAAATTCCGCCGCCATGTTGCCTCTCTTTCTATCTTCTATCGATATTTTCACTCTGACTGCTCTTCTGAACTTGATAACTGCATGCCTCCCCCCCTCCCGCGGACTCACCGCACATGACTTTCTACTCAAGCTTATCCCTTCACTGTCCAGATCCCTTACGCACAATTTAACCAGCATCTTCACTCTTTCATCCCTCACGCTGGTAAACTCTGGAGCAATCTTCCTTCATCTGTATTTCCTCCTGCCTACGACTTGAACTCTTTCAAGAGGAGGGTAACAGGACACCTCTCCTCCCGAAACTGACCTCTCTTTCGGCCACTCCTCTGAGCTTTTTATAGGAGCAGCGAATAACGGGCATTTTTCATTACTGTTTCCTTCTTTTTTTTTTGCCCTTGAGCTGTCTCCTCTGCTGTAAAAAAAAAATCAACTGAGAGTGTGCTCCCCATCATGGGCTTCCTTTCTGACCCTCTTTTGGCTGACTGACATGAAGGGAAAGAACCAAATTGCTAAATAATCACACACACACACACACACACACACACACACACACACACACACACACACACACACACACACGTATAGGTACTCCGGGACACATATGTATGGACACATCACCTAGTCTGGACACTAGGGTCTGTGTGGTCTGAATATCCATGTAAGTCAATCAATCAATCAATCAATCTATCTATCTATCTATCTCTCTCTCTCTCTCTCTCTCTCTCTCTCTCTCTCTCTCTCTCTCTCTCTCTCTCTCTCTCTCTCTCTCTCTCTCTCTCTCTCTCTCTCTCTCTCTCTCTCTCTCTCTCTCTCTCTCTCTCTCTCTCTCTCTCTCTCTCTCTCTCTCTCTCTCTCTCTCTCTCTCTCTCTCTCTCTCTCTCTCTCTCTCTCTCTCTCTCACCTGCCTTCGTAGTAGTGCAAAACCCATCAAGACGTACCTGGAAAAGAAAATGGAATTATTAGTTACTACATTCCCACAAATCCTCTTTGGGGATTACAAAGTCGCATCAGAAAGAAGAAAATGGCCTTGATGACAGTGGTGATTATTAATAGAAGTAGTAGTGGTAGTGGTGGTGGTGGTGGTGGTGAGCGCCGAGGTGATGAGGCTGATGAGAAGGGTGATATTAATAGGGCCGCTCTCATTGTTCTTACTGGTCCTGGTGATGCTGGAGATTGCGCTTTGTCATCGTTGATATTGATATTGTTCTCCCAGTTAGTAGCAATTCCCCGAAGTTAATAACAGTTAGGTAGACAAAAGTGGTAACAGAGAATATTGTGGTATGCTACAGGCAAAGGTGAACCGGGGTGTGGAGCAGTCGTAGTGTTGTAGATGCAGTGTGTGTAGCGGCAAAAGTGATGTCACAGTGTAAACATGAGTGGTGGTGGAGATTGTGGTATTAGCAGAGGCAGTTTAGGGGCTATTACACTGGGCAAATTATCCGTGGATCTTCAGTCAAACCACGATTTCCGCTGGCGTGGTTATCAGCTGTTTCTTGTTACTGATGATGATGATGGTGTGTAATACCGTCGTCCTTCAGTGAAATCTACCGTAGCTTTGGAAGATCGTGGACACGTCAGAAAACCACGGAAATAGTAGAACCACGCCAGCGGAAATCGTGGTTTGACTGAAGATCCACGGAAAATTTGCCCAGTGTAATAGCCCCTTTATGGTGACAATGTAGACGGTGCGTGCAATTGATGGTGGAATGCTCATCGCGTTCGTGTGGTAGCAGTGTCTGAACTGGCAATAGTGGTGTTCAGATTGCTTAGACAATAGTAATAATAGAGATGGTGGTATTGGCAGCGGTATGTGTGTTGCTCATGATACCGGTGGGTGTAAAGCCTCGTTCACACTGTGCCGACTCAATGCCACGACAACCCGGCGACTCCTGGAACACGAGGTCTTGGGTGTGAAATGTTGATGTGAAAGAGTCGCACATGGTTAGAAAGACCATGTGCAGCCCTTTCACATCAATATTTCACATCCAAGACCTCGTATACCCCGAGTGTCTGGGTTGTCGTGGCCATAGCTGGGCGTTATCGCGATAACTTATCGCGATACTTTATCGCTGATAACAAAATCGGGTTATCGACCATCCGCTACTTATTTAAATATATATATATATATATATATATATATATATATATATATATATATATATATATATATATATATATATATATATATATATATATATATATATATATCGTTACTTTCGTAACCAAACTAGCGATAATCGCTACTTTTTTTCCGCCTCTCAGAAAAAAAAACGTTGTCTCCTCCCTACTGCGCATGCGTGGTATGAAAAAACTTCGGGGTATGAAATATCTTCGGTGAAGAGATTTCATACTTAGATCATCAACATTAAAACACTAGGTTATTTTTTATGTGAGACTCAAAAATCAATATATCAAAGAAAGAAATCATTTAACTTTGCCCAAAAAATTATTATTCACTGACTCAAAATTTGATATTCCATATTCGTTTGTGACCATGCCATGGTATTGAGGGCACCCGGTGTTGTGTTGTTTGGTGTCCCATCGTCAAAAGCTGGCGCTTTTGTTTACAAACACTGGTCTCTCGTAAACTGCGCATGTTCAGACCAGTAACCGTAGACCTGTACAGTCTCACAAATTTCTTTAACACATTAAGTGTTGCTGGAAGGCTGAATCAGACATACAGTATCACCATCCTCGCTGTTTCTAGAACGACACTCTGTGTATCCATATATCTATATCTATCTATCTATCTATCTATCTATCTATCTATCTATCTATCTATCTATCTATCTATCTATATATATATATATATATATATATATATATATATATATATATATATATATATATATATACAACTCGTACAGAGTGTCGTTCTAGAAACAGCGGGGATGGTGGTAGTGGTACTGTATGTCTGATTCAGCCTTCCAGCAACTCTTAATTACGGTTAAAAAGCTTTGTGAGACTGTACAGGTCTACGCTTGCTGGTCTGAGCATGCGCAGTTCACGAGAGACCAGTGTTTGTAAACAAAAGCGCCAGCTTTTGATGGTGGGGACGCCAAATAACACAACACCGGTTCAGGCATTTCTAGTATTACCGTCCATACGTACGCGTCAACGTGTGAATTTATGGTTTTGTAAGTTTTCTAAAATGAAAATTTGAATTCATCTATGTTTTTTATTTGGAATATCAATATAGTATCGTTTTCGCCTATCAGACTTATCGCTAGCTAGTATCGGAATTGTGGATTTATACGGGTATCGGTTATCGGTTATCGCCTATATTTGTGTCTCCAGTTAACGAATATCGGTTATCACCGATAAAATTTTCCATTATCAGTTATCGGTTATCGGGAATAAGGTTTTCTGTTATCGTGCCCGGCTATGGTCGTGGCCCAGAGTCGGCACAGTGTGAACGGGGCTTTACTGATGGTGGAGTGCCCGTAATTGGTGCAGTGGCAGTGCTAAGTCTATATACACCAAGTCAAGTCATACGCAGGTTTGTGGGAAGAGACACGGCCGAGGCGTGGTTTATGCGTGACACTACTTGGAGCCAAACTAGAGAATGTAGAAACAGGGATCTCGAGAAAACGAGGAAAGGCGGACTAATTTAAATCAATCACTTCAACATGCCCTCCCTCGCACCCCACACCGCCGTTTGTAGTCATTGAAATTACAGTCACGCAATAGCACAATAAAAAGACATATTTTTTCGTCAGTGGCTTGCCTGAACGCGCTGTGAAAGAAGGCGAGAATGCACATCCAGAGTGCACACACGGCCCCAACTTTAGTCACCCCTGAACTGGCGGGGATTTTTTTTTTTTGGCTCCAAGTGACGTCATCCCGCTGCTCCGCCATAAAACTGCCTCCTGCGCGTACTGGTCGCAGTTTTGAAGCAGAGTGACTTGAGTTGGTGTATATAGACTTAGTGGCAGTGATTGTAGTGGCACTGTGGCGTCAGTTGCGTCCTCGTTCACCCGTTACACACGTCTCCAACACACACACACCTTCACCATATTCTGGGCGGTGTTTCCCCTCTTCACTCCCTCTGGGTAAACCTTATCTCTTTATTTTTTCATCTCTCCCCCCGCAATCCTTCTCCCTCTCTCTTCATCGCTGCCTCCTCTCTCATTTTTCATCCCTTCTTCCCTCCCTTCTTCCTTCCCTGCCACTCCCTTCCCCTACCACTCTCTCCCTCCATACATCTGTCCCACCCTCCTTCTTCCCTTCCCTTCATCCATCCACGAATGCTCTCTTTACTTTTACTTTTCTTCCTCCTTTCCCGCTCCATATTTCCCACCCTAGCTCCCTCCCTCCCTCCAGTTATCCATCCTTATAATTTACTCTCCCTCTCTTCCTTCTTCGCTTCAACATTTCCTCTCCCATTCTTTCTTCCTGGGTTTCTTTCTTTCCATTGTCTCTGTGATCAATAATGTAAATACTGTCTCGCCAAAAATGTTCAGTTTATGAAAGATGTGCAGTTAA